>NC_090995.1:9719469-10022500 GCF_041146395.1 Eulemur rufifrons | reverse complement strand
GCAAAGCCCTGTGAAAATCTTAGATAAAAGTATCGATTATGTATAAGCATACACTATGAAGAACTCATTTATTATAGGCTATCAATAATGCCTTTTGACCTTCTTACAACTTCTCACAACTTATGATATGTTAATGACTCTCCTGGGGATGTTGGAGGGGACCTTCATGGTGGCATTTCAAAGTCACTGAAAGGAAGAAAGTTAAAAAAGAAGACTCTGAGACCGAAGTGGAGATGCTGAAAAAAATCAGCCTGCTGGAAAAGAATTAAAAACAAGGAGGTGAGCCAAAGGAAAAGAATGGAGCTGGAGGGAAACAAGATTGGAATCAGAGCCCTGGATCAAGAGAGGTGACGAAAGGATGAGAGTACCCAGGATGAAGGTGGGGAGAGGAGCTGGAGGAAAGGACTATTGACTTGTGGTCAAAGCTGGGTCAGATGAAACGAGTAGATCTGGGGCCTTGAAACAGAAGGGCCTCATTTCTCCAAAGACCTGCAGAGTTGAGAGTAACATTCAGCGTGGGCTGGGAATTGAAAAAGGACAACCAAGACACGACTGTGATGTAGGATGCCAGGTTGGGGGTGATCTCGTGACTAGGAGGGTGATGCAAACAAGCAGCGCATGAAAGGGATTTGAGAATGCCCAGACCATGTACCAAGGACAAAGAGTATGGTGAGGCAGTTTGTAAGTTACCTCGGCTAAATATAGTACCCCAAGAGTACGTATGTATGTGTACCCCAGGATTCTCTTCCTCAGTGCCCAGCTGTGGTTTGAAAAGGATGAGTGACTCAAATGAGCGGGGAAGGGAACACCAGAGCAGAACAACTGAGGGAAAGGCTGGGGGTTCCATGGGTACCGTCTTCCCACCATCAGTCAGTCTCCACCATTCCCCATCTCCCTCTGTTCCCCTGATGTAGCTAGTCAGAAACAATCCAGATAGGTTATGCTAGAAACGTCCCTGGATGTGGGAAATGCTGTATTTAAATTCTGCACAAGAGTTAACCTGTGCTCCACATTTCCCTGCCCTGTCTGGCCCCCTCTGTTTCTGACCTTACTCCTCCCCCACCCCTTGTCCTCCTCCCACCTGCCACCAAGCACCCATGGTCACCACCGCCCCTCTTTGTTCCCCATCAGGCTCCTTGCCACTTCCAACCTCCGTGTGCTGTCCCTCTGCCCAAACAAAGAGGGCGGAAAGCAGGAAGTCGTGACACACTGAGGATATTTTAAAAATGCAAAGTGTTGCTACATATTCTTCAGCAAAAAAAGAGGCAGAGGATAAGAGCAATGTTAAATGAATAATCTGTACTTGCAACTGTAACACAATATAGGCAGTACGTAAACCAATTATACTCCTAAATGCTTTCTATAACCTCAGTGAGTAGCTACTTTTACATGTAAATATCTCCTGAATGATAATTTTTCTAGTTTCTGAGTGGAATGCTACAACTACCCCTCCTATCTACCAGCTCCAAGAGTTTTTTAAAGAGTACTGCATATGCCATTTGTAAATCAGTGGGTTATATCATAGTACTGCTTTATTTCTAATATTACATTTGTTAATATGGCCCTTAAATGTTTCAGTGAGGTGCAGCATGGTATTTATACTATTTACCTTATGTCTTTTTCTTTACTAAGCAAAAAGAAGTTTTTTTTTCCCCCCCATGAAGATTTTGGTATAGATTATGAGTTCAGGTGAAAAAGAATGAGGGGTGTATGAATATTATATATTCATAAAAATTAAAAATAAATTTAAAAAAAAAACTATTTTAACTTAAATACTGAAATGGGAGAGGACCAGGAGGTAAAACTATAACACAGCGACTAATTTAAAATGTAAGAGCGTATATTTAAAATGAAAGAGAAAACTCAAGCAAGAACAACCAGTGCCAACTCACCTGTCTCTGCCACATCGAACTTCATCCTGCTCCTTGGATTGGCGTCGCCGCTGCCTGGTGGATGTGGTGGAAGATGCCGATGACGTTCCAGATTCGGAGTCCTCAGAACTTTGACTTCCAGAGCTATTAACATCAAAAAGATGCTGTTCTACAGCTGACCGGATGGTTCTTTCTAAGAGTCTGTAAAAAAGAATATAGAGTCATTTAAGCAATCAAGCTTGCCAATGATTGACTGCTTTTAAAAATATGTGCCCATAATTTTGGAAATACTTGTATTTCCAATGGAAGATCTTTAGAACTTCATGAGCAAAGGCATTAATCTAAAAAATATTTGTATCATGTGTTAAAAAACTAAACTAAACTGAACAAATTCGATCACTTTGATAACTGTGTTTCTCATCTTTGTGAGTCCAGGATTCCTGAAAGGCTCATGGCAAGTCGAGTGACAATTATGAGGCATTCAAGAAACAAGGGTCATTTAATATAAGGAAGAATGAGGAAAAAATTTTTTTTTCCCCTCACAGAATAATAACGGACCTATTCTTACAAAGGTGAGTTTCCTCCAGATTTCAGACCAGTTCTGCAGAGAAAGATAGTATGATTTGCAAAGCAAACTAGCAGAAATGATTTTATGATGCATATTATCTATTTAGAATCCCTTAAAGATAAAAAAAGTAAATTGGGAATAATGCTATTTGGAAAAAAAAAACTCATCAGAAAAATTACAACTCATAATAGATGGCATAATCTTGCCTAACTTCCATTCAATTACATTGTGATATATATAAGTGAAGCTGCATTCATGCAAACACCCCACGACATACTGAAGTTGGAAGGATAGATTTATTGTGTTCAACCTGAGGAAAACAGGTAAGCACAAAGGGCTGGAAAGAATGCATGATAAGATATAAATGGCATCATTTTTAAAGCTGCAGAATCTTTTAATGTGTCTATAAACTTCCTTCTATCACCCTGTTATTTAATTCTGAATAAGCTGGTTTGGAAAATTCCTAACTTAGACTCCTCAAAGCATGTTTTTCTTCATTTGAAAAAGAATCACATATGTATTTGTTAAATACTCAGGCTAAGGAAGTAGCATTTACTTAAATAGAATGTGCTTTGAGAATGTAAAGAACTTTAGATTTTCCAAATGCACTTTTATAACAGACTCATAGTTACTTCATTCAAGTTTTATTAAAAGTATTTTAAGACAATGAGCAAGTATAGTTTAATTAACTTAGGCGTTGGAATTTTTATGTTTGGAACTCTGTGTCCCTAATGATTCAAGATTACCTAAGAGTGGTATGGAAGAATGTGAGTAAATTAATATAGACATAAGATATATACATAATAAATAAATAAATAAGATATTCATGAGGAAACCGTAAGGTGTGTTAAGTCAGAGAGGCTTCCTACAACATACCAATCATGTAAATGAAACTGAAATATTCATCCAGACTAAGCCCACATCTTTTCCAAACTACACAAGACATATAAGAAGGAAAGGTTACCAGGAAACAAAAAAGGCAAGAACATGTCAGTCTTGGTACAGTTCTAGAATCTCTTTAAAACTGACAAAGGGAAGGGAGATAACTCTGGCCCTCACATTGCTTTCTTACCCAATAACGAAGAAAAAAAAAATCCAAATCCATCCTGCTAGATCCAAATTCATTCCAACTAGTGCTGCTTCTAATTTTTCTCTCGTCCTTCTTATCACATCAATCCTCCTCACCTCCTACACCTGATCCTCGCCAAGAGCAGATGCTTCAAAAAGGCCCACACATGTCCCAGCAAGAAAGGAAAAGAGGTAGGTGTGAAGGAAACACCTTTGGGCAAGGAGCCACTCGTTCAGCCATTTGACAAATGTTTATTTAGTGCCTACTATATGCCAGGCACTTTTCTAGGGGCCAGGAAGACAGCAATGAACACGACAGACAAGGTTCCCGTGTTCACGGAGCTTACTTATAGGGCAAGACAGATAAGAAACAAATAATGGAATTTCAAATAGTGATAAATTCTCTAAAACGTCGAGTAAAGTGTTGGAGAGTGAATACAGGTAGTCAGGAACAGATTCCTGGAAGACATGACATTTGAACAAAGAATCAACAGTAAGCAAGTCTGGCCAGGCTGAGGAACAGCCAGTGCAAAGGCTTTAAGGCAAGAATAAACTTGGCCTCGTCCAGAAACAGGAAGTCACGTGGCTGAAGCATAATGAACAATATGATCAGAGAGGTAGGCAAGGGAAGACAACCGAAATCTAGATTTAGTTTAAGTGCAAGTGGAAACCTTTGGCAGGAAAAAGACATGTGATGACATAATTAAGAGAACACCGCCACTGTCCTGTGCAGGAAGAACTTGCTGCCATCACTAATTTGCATTCTTTTTTACAATCCTGTTAGATTATAAAAATCCCTGAAGGCAGAGCCCAAGGCTTATTTGACATTATACATCTAACACTGTGCTTAGCATGCTACAGGCACTCAATAAATGTAGGCTCGATAAAATGAACAAAGTAGGAAATAAAGACACGGCTAATACATTAACCTTTGATTACATTCTCCATTGCAAGATGCCTCCTAAAGCATAGACTATTTTGCAAATATTAACTGACTCTGACATTTTTAACAAGGAAAATAAAAACTATTTTCAAATGTCAGAGCTGATTCTAGGTGCACACACACGTAGAAGCTCAAACAAGAACCCTTCTTAGTCCTCTCCTCTGTATAAAGTTAGTTTAGGAGTCACCGGTTGCTTATTATCTTAATCTTCCAATACTGTACACCATTAGAATTACTTTTTTTCTGTTCAGTAATGGGAAAGGGCATTAGAAAAAAATACCCAAAATACAAAAACCCAACCCAAATAACTTACTCTTCAGTTGGTGAAACACTGCTGACTTGGGACACGTGAGCGCTGCAGAGAAGAAGCAAAGAGAAAGAAAGTCGGGTTAGGTGAAAGATTAGAGATGGAAAATGTTTAACCATCCACTGACAGATGCTCGTTATCACTTGCTTCTAGAAGATGAGATGGCCTTGGTTGCTTATTCCTGAACAGTGGCCTTTATTCTTCTTTTTAAAGATGTCCATGGCAGATTATTCCGCAACTGATCTTGGGAAAGTTAGTTGGATCGCTGCTGACTGCCTTCTCATCAGCTACTCTCCGCTGTCCAGATCCATTCCCTCCCCTCAGGCCTGCAGACAAAGCATGTTCCTAAAACTCTGCTCTGAACTCTGCTCTATGCACAGGCATAGAGAACGAGGAACCAAAATACGGTTTTCTAGAACACACGACTATGTCTGTCTTTCTTTCTTAAAGCTCACAGCTGCTGGACTGTGACATGACTATTTCTAAACCATCTTTTCTAAGCCGCCTTCTCTTTCTAAGTTTCTCAAGATGGAAAATATCTCAAGCTTCACAATGTTTCATCTTAACACCTAATTTACAACCCTGTTGTGGATTATTTACAAACTTACTTCATGTTTCTAAACTACTTTCCCATTTTCTCTAAAGCCTGAATTCTTTTAAAAGTATTAAAAAGTGGTCAAGATAAAGCAGAATGATAAAATTATAAAACCCTCTCTGGTTAGCGTCCTCCAGAACTTTCTCCCTTCTGCCTCCACTTCTGTTCACATAACCGCGATGAGTGTTGAGGCTGGCAGCTATTTTAATTGTATTAGTAACTTCATCACGTTCTCACGTTCTGCCCTCTAGTGTTTGGTCGGCTTCTAAATCAAGATTTAAAAGTGTCTATGCTTTAAAAAAGGCTAAATATTGAGCAGATTGAAGAAAATCTTTAGTCATGTCAAACTATTTTGCCTAATAGTTCTCTATTTTCTTCCTTCTTTGTAGAAGATGCCAGAAGAAAACTGAAGCTGTTAATGACCAATATTGATAGTTGTCTTCCAATCACTCCAAGCATCCTAATTTATACTATGTAATTTTCAACGTATGAACATGCTGCTTGGGAATCATCTGTCAGGTCTCATGGGAATCATCTGCTCCCTTGTCAGTACACATCTCTTCTCTTTCAATTCACAATCCAGGTGCCCCAGGGGATTGTATGTTTCTCATTTTCTTTCATCACACTACCTACCACTACCCACCACCATCATACCCTTCATCGTACTCATTATTCCAGAGGTGATCAACAAACACTGACTCTTTAGACCCAGAAAATTTTCTTTAGTTAAAGGTGTAGGCCGGGCGCGGTGGCTCACGCCTGTAATCCTAGCACTCTGGGAGGCTGAGGCGGGTGGATCGCTCGAGGTCAGGAGTTCGAGACCAGCCTAAGCAAGAGCGAGACCCCATTTCTACTAAAATAGAAAGAAATGATTTGGACAGCTAAAAACTACATGTAGAGAAAAAATTAGCCGGCATGGTGGCGCACGCCTGTAGTCTCAGCTACTCGGGAGGCTGAGGCAGGAGGATCGCTTGAGCCCAGGAGTTTGAGGTTGCTGTGAGTTAGGCTGACGCCACGGCACTCTAGCCCGGGCAACAAAGCGAGACTCTGTCTCAATAAATAAATAAATAAAGGTGTAGCTCTTTGTCATGATCATAGACTACAGACAAATCTCAGAAAAACCACACGTAATCATGTGATTGTACAAAAGGGAAATTGATATGAAGAATCATTAAGTAACAACTAACTAAACACAAACACCCTAACACTTGAGTACTTACTATGTTTCAGACACTGTGCTAAGTGCTTTTTACACAGAATTTTTTCACTCACTGTTTACAATAACCTTATGAGGTAGGTACTATTGTTTTCTCTATTTTCAGGTGAAGCGATCATAGAGGTTAAGTAACTTGCCCACAGCCATGGAGGCAAGAAATAGATAAGCTGGGATTTGAACCAAGAAAAGTTTTAGCTCGGATACTAAGCTCTTAATCACGACACTAGATTTGTCTTTCAATCCATTACTCACTTGAAGAAAAACACACTGGAGTCATCTTTGTATAGAGAGGCCTGGACTTAGGTATTTGACTTTGCTTTTAATCACAACCATTTCTCCTCTCCCTCACAAAGCCTGTCATTCATAGTGGTTCCCAGGCTACATGGCCAACAATAAATTCTTTGCTGCTCTCTCTCTTTAACTGGAACAGGCAGTCCTTGCTTTTGATGCTTTGTGGCTCACCCTCTGTAAACTCAACACTGTATAATTAACTCCTAGACTCCACTTCTCAATACAGTTACACAACCTTGGTTTTGGGAGCAGGGACCAATGTGAATAACGACTCAGGGGGAAACCTGGAAGAGAGAAAAGAATGTGGATCTGTGAGATGCTAAAAAACATTCCAGAGACCTATCATTAGCCAATTAGTCCCCCATGCTGTCCCAGAATGTGGAGATGTATTTCCTCTCCTCCCTTCTACACATTTTTGATCTGTTCTTCTTTCTGCCTATTAAAGCAGACTGCCATATTTTTATGTTCCCTTTTGGGGGGGAAAGGTGAAGAAGAAGGAGACAAGCAAATGATGACAAACACAACCAGATTCTGAGATTTCTAACTCTCTAAGTGTTTCTCCAACCTTAATATGCATAGGAATCACTCAGGACCTTGTAAATACATAGATTGTGATTCGGCAGGTCTAAGTCTTGGGAAGGGGAAGCTGAGACTTTGCATTTCTAACAAAGTCCTCAGTGATTCTGATGCTGTTGGTTTGTAGAAGACACTTTGAGTAGCAAAGTTGAAAGTTCGAAATCCTGGCAACCAAAATTCTTTAAAACTTCAATTATTTAGATGTCACAATAGCAATTTTTAAACATTCTAATTTAAGTAATGAAGGTATGACAAGAAAAACTGATAACCTTAGTTAATAAAAGTCAACATATCAAACTTTCCCTCACAAGTTAAATAAAAATGACCTGAGCTATCTAAATCAGTTAAGAGCCTTTCTCAGAATGCAAAATTAATAAGTAATAAAACCAAGTAATTAAATCATATTCATTTTTGCTAGTATATTTATTTCAGCTCAGATATATAAGTTTATACTTTTATGTTTTTCATAGTCCTTGGGAATTTCTGATATATGTAACTTACCCCTAATTTGGTGTTCTTTTAATAGAACTTCTATATATAAAATATTATGAAAAGAGAATATTTTCCATTGGGAATCAGAAAAGACAAGTTCTGGTCTTGGCTCTGCAGTTAATTAGCTGAAATCATAGGCAGGTTGTTAGTTAGATTGGCTGCTTGGGGTTGGTTTTTTCATACAGAATATGACAGGTTTGGCTAGTGATCTCTGTGGTTTTCTTGTAGCTCTAAAAGTTTATCACATTATCTCAGATTCAATTTTATTGCCCTAAAGTTTAAAGCATTACAAAAGGTTATAGCTGCATATTCAGTTTTATGACACAGTATCATTTAAATTTATAGTTTATTGGATACCAAAATGATTTTGGTCAGGTATCCAACTACCTCCATAATTCCTGTGGGATGTACTTCATAATTCACCAATAACAAGATTTCTAAGAATATTTAATGACAGCAATGGAGACTTAGCCCACAGCTATAGCTGACTCATGAAGGTAATTCTAAGACACTGAGAAAAAGGCAATAAAGCATTATAAACAACAGGCAAATAAGCTAAAATGAAAGGTAAAATTTCCTTCATTTGCATGTAAGCTTGTTTTCTTACCCTCTGTAGACAGTTAAGAATAATGAATTTTCTTCAGAGCCCTTGACTGATTTGCTAAGAAAATTTCTTATTAATGTATTATAAACACTTAGATAAGGAAAAATTCTTCCACTACTGTTGATAAAGCAAGTATTTAAAATGGAAAGAAAGAAGCTCATGTGCAAACCAGCACTATGGTCAAATTCATTACCCAAGCCTACTGTCAGTGATCATGCAACTGAATATTCTATTGGTCATTTAAAATAGGTTGTAAGTCTACTCTGAAAGTCTACTCGATGACATATTTAAATATCTTTAGTCTTTATTTCTATTAGCAAAACCCAAACTAAATTTCCTTAAGCCAATTATGTGCAGCAACATTGGTCTCTACAATTTGCATGTGGTAAGATGCACAGATGCCTGTTGACAAGTGATTCTTTAATTAGATCTCAATGTGAAATAAAGAATACATTTAAAAAGAAGTTTCAAATCTATAAAAACCAGACATCTTGAAAAAACATGTGTTCTCTTATTTCAGTATGTTCTCCTCTATGGCGCACAAAATCCTGCCTGTAATATATTATTGTTTAATGGGAACCATGAGGTCTAACAGGATTATCAGTTTTTTTCTAGAATATAGTATTTGCATTTACTCCATTTTTTAATGAATAAGGATTAAAAAGACAATTATGTGATATTTGCTTAAACAAGCCATGGGTGAAGATCATGTAACTAAATCATCAAAATAGTCTGAAATTCTTCAATTGCCTATTTAACAAAATACAGTATTTTTAGTGTTACCTTAAAATAGTAAAAGTTGATATGCAGTGTCAACATTATAAAGTGATCGTAACATTATTTCTTTGTAACTGCATAGTGCCTTTCTAAATTAAATTTTTTCATGAGTTTAGTTCATTCTTTATAGCATCATACATTAAAAGAAATACATTCAATCCTAAATATTTATTCCTTTTAACCTTTAGCTATGATCAGCATGCAGAAATTTAATGGAATATTTTTAGGTATTTAAATTTTGATAAAAGTTACCTCATTCTTTTGCATCATTATAGACATTTTGGGTACAAAAGCGCCTCACATTTTGGTTTTAAATGGCATACTATGCAAAATATACTAGAACATAAATTGGAAACATACTACAAGGATATGACTCAGTAGGAGGGAAATATTTATTCTCATACTTTTTCTAACTTCACACTTCTATTCCTTTAAATATGAAGCCAGATTTGAAGAAAAAAATTGTTCTTCACGGCTTTATCTTAATACTCTATTAAATATTTTTCTAACAAATTAAATATAGCCCATCAAAATGGCAGACTACTCATCTTCTGCACAGTTTCTTTTGAAACTTAATCATTGCAGTTTTCAGTTTTACATATTTAGCATGTTTTTGCATAAATAGGAATTCAGGTTTTTCTTTTGTTTTGTTTTTACACTAGGGTCTTTATTAAGCAAAATCATAAAATGCAACAAATTGCTCACATATATACTGTATCCATTTTAAAGATGAGGAAGTTGAGGTTCACACAAGGTTAGTGTCTCAAGTTTACACAGCTCTGATTCTATGAGGTTGAGTATGAAATGTTCGATTTCCTTAAGTACTAAGTTTGACAGTTGATATCTCTGACATTTCACTTTGACTCTTCTTTGTAACCATTTTTCAGGTATACTGTTGGTCTGGCTCAGTGTTTTCCAGTTAAGAGTCGTGCATCAAAATCTCCTATTACACTCTGTGAAAATATGGAGACTTGGCATCTTGGCCAGTGAGACCCAGGCATCTTTAAAGAAATCCACATACTTCCTGCCTTTAAGAATGGCTATTATCAAAAAAAGTGAAAATAACAAGTGTTGGCAAGGATGTGGACAAATTGGAACTGTTGTACATTACCGGTGGAAATGTAAATGGTGCAGCTTCTAGGGAAAACAGTATGGCAGTTCCTCAAAAAATTAAACATAGAATTACCATATGATCCAGCAATTCCACTTCTGGGTATGTACCCAACAGAACTGAAAGCAGGCACTTGGACAGATATTTTTACACTTGGGTAGTCATTTTACATGTTCATAGCAGCATTGTTCACAATAGTCAAAAGATGGAAGCAACTTTAGTGTGTGTTGACAGATGAGCAGATTAACAAAATTCAGTATATACACAAAATAGAATATTATTCAGCCTTAAAAAGGAAGAAAACTTCTGAAACATGCTACTACGTGAATGAACCTTGAGGACATTTTGTTAAGTGAAATATGCCAGTCACGAAAGGACAAATACTGTATATGATTCCACTTACACGAGGGACCTAGAGTGGGCAAATTCATAAAAACAGAGGGTAGAATGGTGGTTGCCAGGGCGTAGGGGAAGATGGAAATGAGGAGTTAGCGTTTAACGGGTCGCGTTTTCAGTTTTGTAAGATAGAGTTCTGGAGATGGATGGTTGTACAACATTGAGAATGTCCTTAATGCCACTGAACTGCACACTTAAAAATGGTCAAGATGGTCAATTTTATGTGTACTTTACCACAATAAAAAAAAATTAAAAATGGTTAAAATGGTGAATTTTGTAATTTACCACCCCCTACCCACACACACTCAAAAACCCAAACACAGAGCTCTGCAGTCAGAGGTGACTTGCTTCTCAGCTTCAAAACACCATTCTAGTAAAAAAGGGTAAGGAAAACAAATATTTTTTAATAAAGAGTTATTTGTGTCTGAAGATACCCAGATACTTAGTACACTTTACTATCTTGACAAAAAATCAAGTAGATACTTAAATAAACAGCCTGCCTGTTGGTTACACTCACCAGTCTGTAGCCTGAAACAGACTTATAAACAAATATAATGTCTTACATGCTAAAATTCTCCAACTCTCCCATCTAATAATGAAGGATTTTTACCTCAAAAATGATAATTTAGAAAACATATACTATGCTCCTTAAGGAGAAAAACAAATTCTTAAAAATTAAAGCTAATGAAGTATAACAACAACAACAAAATCACAAACATACAAATCCTAGCATAAGTTGTTTGAAACGGTAAGCCCCCCAAAAGCTATCTAAAAATGCTTTAGAAAGAAGTTTTCTACAAATCAGGACAGGAGTGGTACGGCATGATTTCCATTCCCATCTAATATTAGGTACTATTTTAATTTGAATTTATCCAAAGCTAAATTGTTTTCTTCAACATAAATTTGAGAGGGTGAAGAGAGTTTCAGAAAATTGATGGTTCCTAGGCTCTAGCAATTGAAAATTAACCAAATCCTAAAGAGTGAGTTTGTCTGCCAAACAGCTAACTTAGAAATAACTCTATCTGATGTTCCTTAAGGAAAATTAAAAACGGATGAAATTCTAAAACGGACCCTAAGCAATTCCAAATCTGCTGACATATTAATTTAGCTTCAATTTGCACTGTATTAAAACTTGGGCTGAAATCTAAAAAGATGATCAATTTCAGGGTTTTGATGGAGTCCTATATGAGAAGGGTAAGAGAGAAAGATCAGTGTCCTTGCTGGAAGACAGGTGTGAGGTAAGCAAGGAACAAGCATTCCGAAGCCAGGCGAGCTGTTTAGAGCCCAATGAACAGAACTGATTACAGGCATGTAGCTTCTCAAGCACATATTTAGGATTTTGAAAAAGCACCGGCAAACCCAGGTTCTGGGGACACAAGCTGTATGTATAATCCAGGAATCTGTAAAGAAGGAATTCAAAGGTCAAAGTCTGGTGGGATTCTAGCCTTAAATATGAAAGAGACCAGGCTATGGACATCCTTGCCAAGAATGCTCTTCATTTTAAGTTTGCAGGTTCACGTTTATTTTGCTACAATCTCACTAATGGTTTGGCATAGCCTGTCCTTCCCTTTCATTCCCCTGCTCGTTTCCACGGGGCTGGTACTCCCTAATGAGCATCTGGGGAACAGTGACACCTACTGTTCGAGTTATGTAACTGCAATAAACTTGCTAAGGGGGACGGTGGCAGGTGCAGGTTTGTCGCTACTCTTTCCTTCCCTTTGCAGAAAAGGACAAATGGCTCTGTGGTGATTTAGGTTAGACTGGAGAAGTACTGAAATCAGAGAAGACAGAGTTGATCTCACAGAAGATATTTGATTTAGAATAAAAATATGAGTGTGTGTCTATTTATAACAGCCCTACCTAATTGCTGAAAGAACTGAAGGCAATTGAATTGTATAGCAGACTTACATGTGGTTCAGCCATGACTGCTAAAAGAGACTATCGAATCACAGAAACTGAAATTCTCTAAGGTAATAAGCAGAGCAAGGCAATGACTAGCCTCCCTGGTTCCCTGTTCCGCATCCCACCCTTTCCCCTCAGCCCCAGCAAGGTCCTGGGACCTCCACCAGTGTGTACTGTGGCCTCTTCATGTGCTCTCAGTCTCTGCCCTCTATCCCAGACACAGACTCTGTCTTGTTATAAACAATCCACCTTGTCTCCACTACGATAGCTGGATCCCTGGGTGATCCCCTGTACCCAAACGCCTTTATGGATCATCTACTCCTCCTCTCCCTTTGAGGCTGGAGACCTGCTTTGCCCTTATCTTCTGTTCTGCTTGGCTCTCTCTGAAGGCCGCCCCCTCACAGATTTGTAGCCACTGAGTTTTTCTGTTCCACTTCATGCTGGACTTCTCAGAATCAACCACCAAACTGAATACTCCATCCCCACTGCTGGCTGGCTGTGGCTGGATCTACTTCCAGTCTCTTGACTGGTCCTTTTCTCTGATAAAAACCTGACCAATCAACACTATCAAAATACAATATACAACATTCAATATTCAACATTCCTAGGCAGGGCAGACAGCACTTTGCAACTACCCATCACTTTTTGCTTTTCAAAGACACAATGAATATTATTTTGGATTTAAAAGAGCGAAAGTATTCTACTTGGCCTTTCAAAAAAGAGAAAAGGGGGGAAAAAAAGAAAAACAAAAGAGCGAAAGTAGTTTTTCATCATATTAACAAATCATTATGAAATTTATGAGTTTTGCAGTAATTCCCTTTTTGAACATTGCAGCAAAGGAATCCTAAGTAATAAAGTGGGAGGGAAAAGAAGACAAGAAAGCTAGAGAAATGTATTTAAATATATTCAAAACATTTAAACATTCATTTGCTATTACTAGAGGTACTGTAAAAAAAAAAGTGCACTCATTTATAAATTATTAGTAGACATGTCATATTTCTAGATTACAAAAATCTAAAGAACTTGATCATAATAAAATTGTGTTTTCTTTCTTCTACTTAAATACTGTATGTTAGAATAACTCAAGAAAAATCTATCTCAAACCAGCCATGCAAATAATTGAAAGAAGAAAAAAATTTTCATGTTTTACCAGTAGATTCTTCCTGCTTCATGCTAAATGGGTAATAAAAAAAGTTAAATTAACTTGTACCAACTTAATTCTTATATAATTTCTAATAATGTTCTTCAGAAAAAGAAACTACTTTTGAAATTTTAATTTAAGGCTAAATAATTACCCTAAATAATTACTATTTTTGCATTTATGAAATAGAATACTTTCTGGTAACTTTTCTTTTTCCTACTGTAAATGTGGTCTAGTAGGCATATTTATTTCTTCCCCTAACTTTACTATATTTTAGTTTTTATGATGCTTAACATTAAAAAGGTCAAATAGTTTCTATCAAGAGCTTTGTAAATATATTATTAATTTTCTTTTACTCTACTTTCTTTTACTTTCATCTGCAAGGACAGAATTTCTTTTTAAAGACTATATTAGTAGTCAAATATTATAGTCCAGAAAATTACAAAAATTTTCCCACTATAAAATATAATTCTTTGAAGACTTAAAAACCCATTTTCCCCATCTGCTTTATAAAATCATAGTCAAAATAAAATAAAATTCAATACTATGTACAACACAGACAGATGTTCCCCAGAGTAATAAAAAGACATTCAGAGAAATGGTTCTCATTAGTTGGCATGATTAAATGCTATAGTTTCTCATATTATATAAAATTTAATTTCCTTCAATATATAATAATTTGATATTACTATTTATATTTATGTAATGAGTACCAGAATCACTATGCACTCAGCAACAACATCCTCGTGTGTTCATAGCAATTGCATAGTTGAGACAGCCTAAGAACCAGAATATGCTAATTTGGTTGGTAGGAAACCAGGTTGAAAAAAACAGACCACCATGCTGTCTCGAACTGAAACCTCACTTGTTCCCAATCCTGCCACAAAGTGATTATGCAATAATACGCTGCAAGTCGCTGGAGGGCAGAACGCTACTGAAAAGCAGTTACTGGGCTGAGTGTGAAGTCCTATGACACATTTGTGAACTACTGGATTTAGAATTACAGTCTAAATCCAACTGTGGGACTATTACAACAAATCAGACCCAAAAATAAATAAATTATGTATCACATGTCCCAACATTCCTTTGAAAAAGCGGTAGACTTCACAATTGAGGAAAAGATTTAAAAAATTTACATGATTACATAACTTTCAAGCATATTCTCTAAGCCTCTGAAGGGGGCAGATAGGAAAGAAACGCGCTAAGGAAGACGTGGTTCTAGGTTATAGTTCAGCCAGATGGTTCACTGAAAAATCACATCGGTGCAGGAAGCATTCAGTCACTGGAGAGAAGTGATCTTATCTAACATCTACTTTGAATTTAGTTAACTTACCTGCTTTAATCGTTGTTACTCTGTCTTTATAAGCTTTATGAAATAATCCTGAACTCCATGAACCTGCAGAATATTCAGTTTCCTACTCCACTACCACACAGAAAATGATCTAACATAACCCAAGGCTGCTTCTGCAGGTGGACCTTGTGCTCGCCCTCCCCTCTCCCCTGCACATAGGTACAGAGTAGAGATTTCTAATTTAGGTTAAAGCCTAATCATAAGTCAGTTTTAAAAATTAAAATGGTCCCCTTGGCATTTCTGAATTTAAAACAAAATATCTTGTTTTGAGCTATATGAAATAAACATTTAAAAAATATTTCTTAAACCAAAGAGAGGGAAAATACAGCACGCCCAATAGGGTTGAGGAGCTCCAGCAAGCTTAGTATGGCCACAGTATAGAATGCGCTATTGAAAAAGGATTAAAATGGGCAAATAAACCCAAAGCAGCCTTATCTCTCCTCCATTCCCTGTAGTAGACCAACAAAAATCAAGTAAATGCCTCACATAGAAAGGTGACATAGGTCTTTCATCTTCCTGTGAACTAAAAGGAAAATAAATTTTGAATTAATGTGATTTCTGTTACTATAACATGTCAATTTTACTAAAACTGTTCTACTTGTCGCAAATTTTGTGTTGACACATTGAAGCCAATCTCATGACAGAGGAGGGTGAGTAAAACACACTCTACGATGGACCTAGCCAAGGTCAATTACTTCTTCAAAGGAGACCAAGCTTCTTTCAAAATTAGCCTCAGGCAAAAGGAATTCACATCACCCTTTAAAGAGGAAGCTTTGTACTATCTTATTCTATAAGCCCAATTCAAGTACTTCTGTATTGCACATAAACCCTTAAAATGATTACATACTCATTTATCATCAAAGTTAATTACAGCTTATCAACATGATGACGAATATAAGAAAGCCAACAAAATATGATTGTGAAGTGTGAGTCACTTCAGGAATGATTCTCTAGGATGAAGAGCACATTAGTAAACAACACAACACTCATGTGCTCTTTGTTCTTCTGTAGTTACTCGACTAATTATTAACTAGTGGAGATAACAAGAACGGGCACAAATAAAATCATAAAAATAGTTTAAGCTCCTCACACGACACGGAAACAATATGAAGTTTAATGGAAAGGAATTTAATTTGAAAAATGTAAAATACATTATAATTTTTTTTTCCTTTAACATTTTGTTTTCCCCCTAATAAATGACCTCAGAGTGTAGAATGACTCTTTAATGTTCTCTGGAGTGGTCTTTGAACTTTTAAAATTATACATTCTTATAAAATTTTCTCTTCAGTGGTCACTCCCCTCAAATATATGACTGATTAAATATAAATCTGTATCAGTTATGTGCATCATTAAACAGATAAAAGTAGAAAGATAAAGTGTTGGATAAAATGAGAAAGCAGCTCTAATATTTTCCTCTTGTACCCCTAGTGTTCCTCTTGTACGCCACCTGGGGTATGACACCATGTTACAGCCTCTGGGAAGGCAACTAGTTAACTTCGGCGTCCTCTCTTTCTCCATTTTTCATTTTTTATTTTCTGAAGTATCATTGATGAAAAGAGAAAAGTTTGCTTCGATTGAGAATATTAAACTGGCAGTCAACAAAATCCTATTACAGAATGATAGTGTAAAACACACAACCAAACAAAACCTGCCCTGGAAGTTGAAAAAGTCTTAACATTCTAGACGGAATACAGCGTGTATCATAAAATATGATGTTCTATGTTTCATTCTCTCATGGTCTGAGCTTCCAATTTCAACACTGCTCTCAGCTCTTCTAATGTCCATGTTGCCAAATATTTTAATGTTTATAATTGAATGTGTTAATTCTTTCCATATAAGGAGTAAGTGATGGGCTGAGGGCAAAGCTGGTAGAGTTGGGCTGTAGAATTGAAAAGTTAGAGGTAACAACACCTGGGACATGTCCGGGTGTCCTGGGAAGAAACTGCCTGTATTATAGGAGGTGACTGCTTTAAGTTAGCCTGATACAAGTAGCTTACACATTTGGCTTTAAAACATTCCTAGAGAACACTTAACAAATTATAAACACGTTAGAATTGGGTTTGTTTCGTAACCAAGGAATTGGTGTCAAAAAGTACTAATTATGATCAACACTGTGCCAAAAAAGCAACCACTAAAAACCTATAACAATTTTATTATTATAGGAAAAATCACCACGCCTTGTAAAATAGGCAATGTGCTAAATACTTTCTTTGCCCCGAATAGATCCTTAACTCTAACATGTAACAAACTAGAATGAATATTAACATGCTTACTATGATGTACTTTGATGTACATTCCATTAGCCATATGGTTGGTTTTTTTTTAAGTGCTTTTGGGAGAGAATATAAATGGTGCAAGGCTCTGAACACAGGTGTTTGTGTGTTCTGGCTAACGTTTGTGCGTGTGTGTTAATTTCCTTATAGCAAACAGAGGCAATCAAAAATCGATCTTTTCTTCCTTTATACCTTCCCTCCCTCACACATTTATTATCAATTATGACTGAGGGTACTGCCACAGGCCCTACATTAATTATCTCATTTAGATCATCACAAAACCCTCTCTGGTACTTGTCTCTTGCTCCCTCTCTTATTCAGATGAGAAAAGCAGGCTCAGAGTGGGTACGTAATTCATCTACGTGACACAGCCAGTGATGTAAATTACTGTAATACATGTTAGTCCATTTTTGTTATTATCTTCCCTTCAATTTTAACCTATCAAAGTATGGTGAGGGCCAGGTGCGGTGACTCACGCATGTAATCCCTGCACTGTGGGAGGCTGAGATGGGAGGGTCACTTGGGGCCAGCAGTTTGAGACCTGCCTCAGCGACATAGTCAGACCCTGTCTCTACCAAAAAAAAAAAAAAAAAAAAAAAAAAAAAATTAGCCAGAAGTGGTAGCATTTGCCTGTAGTCTCAGCTACTTGGGAGGCTGAAGTGGGAGGACAGCTTGAGACCAGGAGTTCAAGGTGCAAGTTATGATTGCCACTGTCTTCCAGCCTGGGTGACAGAGACTCTGTCTCTTAAAAAAAAAAAAAAAAAAAAAGTATGGTGAGATGACAAGGTTAGTGAAGAAAATCTGTTCGATGGCCAGTTTGCATTCCAGCAGCCACAAGATCTCGTGGACTTTATAAGCTACTTGTCATGCTTCTGATTATAGCAACTCTCCATCACCTTAGTCAAAGTCCATTCATAATGCATTATGCCTGACAGCCCTTTTAAGGTGATTAATTTATTAAAATATACTGGCACCATGTCAAGAATGTCTCTTGTTAGAAACACAAGGTTTTAATCATAAGCAAGTATTTTTCAGGCTACATTTGCACAAAATAAATTTGTCAATGAAAAGAAAAATTCTTAATTTGACTATGTCCCTGAATTTTGATCAGTTTAAGTATCCTAAAAAAAAAAAAAAAACAAAAAAAAACGTAAGCACTGAAGTTCAAGTAAAATGAGACAGACTCAGTATTACATTTAGTCAACAGGGCAGCAATCCATGCACAGTACCCAGGAAGAGCAACATAATTTGAAAAGAAAATGAGGGTACACAAATCAATTTTTATTTTAAAAGCATATTCTTCTCCTTCCATAAAAGTACCCTTGCCTGGGGTTTAGGAATACAATCTTGACAAAGGTATAAATTCTGAAATAACTAAACCATTCATTGCAAATTGATTAAACCAATTAATTTTTAAAATCAATTTAATGCATTGATTTTGAAGGCAATTTTAAGAAAAAATGGCCAAGGACAATTCTTCCAAATAAAACTGAGACAATAAACTTTTCCACAAAATTTACAAATCAGAATTTAACACATTTCAGAAGATTACCATTTTTACACAGCTGTGCAAAACAATATGGTACTATTGGTATAGGTTCTAACACATCTACTTATTATAGAGGTTATTTACACCTGTTCCTGGTTTTGTGACAATCTCAGTCACGTCCAAAGATACAAAATGATTTTGCCTAAATTCTAAATTGAGCATAATTTGTCATAATTTTTTCCTAAATTTGAAATGGAGAATTAATTTTGATTCACTTTTAGTTTTAAAAATAAGCACATGTTCTGTGAATGAGTAAGGGGGTATATATGTAATGAAACTAATGACCAACTGTAACAACTTGGAATTCATTAGATTTCCTTCTTGGTTACCAGTACCAACCCCACATTTTAATTATTTCCTACTTGATGACTCTGAATAACGGCCAAGTTTAAGCAGCCAATTAGTTTGCTATTTTTTTTTTTAAATTCAAACATACACCGAGAGATGTGGCCAATCACCTCACTTAGGGCACGCAATTAGATGCTTAGTGTTCTCAGATACGTGGTACTATTCTCAAAACAACTGCCTGTGGGAAGAACATTTATCAGACAGACCCAAATAATAGCCCAAACCTAAGAAGCTGCAACTGAGAATGACAATAACTTAGAGTTTTGCCAGCTTCCTAACTTTTTTAAATATGGCTCAACATTGGCAAATGCATATACATAAATGACACACAGATGTTCAATCTCTTCACGAGCTGCTCTGATTTCTAAACTGAAGCCACAGAATGCCATGCCTATCATTTTAATTATACAGCAAGCTAAATGAAATCACGAAAAGCATGGCGTTTTATATATCTAAGAAAACACAAATACTGTTGGGAGAATTCCCAGAGTGAGGTATTCAGAATGGACCTTCAATTACTGGATCAAACCACCAATCCATTCACTTCCCCTTTCAACTGTTCTGATAAATGTTCCAATTAGTTCAACTTTCTAATTGGTTAATGTGGCTAGCTACCCCCAAATTAACATAATTTGCATACTTAGTTACACATTTAAATACATTTTCAAGTGATTTCAGATAGACAAAAATAGTTTGCAAGTGTTCCCTAAAGTACTGAAAAGTACAGAAAAAATAAGTAAATGCTAAGAACTAGGTTCTATTCATTGAAGAAACTAAAAAAAAAAAACATCTATGGGGGCTTAAAAAAAAACAAAAGAGCAAGGGCGGGGGAAGTGAGGGACAAGTGAAAGGAAAGTATAAAGTAAACATTTTTTCAGGAACTCAGACTTTTTTCTCACGTGCTACAGAATTTGCTAAGGGGAGGAATTTTCTTAGATGAACTTTCCCTGAGAGTGATAAGTGAAGTTAGCACATTTTCCTTTCCTTCCTTCCTCCCAGAACATAAAGTGCCACATCTGAGCATTTTCAATTTATCCACAGCCTCAGGCATTAACCATGCCTCATGCCAACTAGAAAGTGAAGTAGTATTCTGCTGCCTAGGTTTTTGATTTGGCCCCATTCAAGAATATGCAATAAAATTTCCCTGTTCTTTTTGGAAAACAAATGTTAAGAGTTTTCAGATCAGTTCATAGCTAAGTGTTTGCAGCTGTAATTTGGGGAGGATATGTTACAATTCTTCCTTGTAAACCCAAGCAGCTGTGTTGATGGTTTTATTTGCACTTTGTGACTAAGAATGCGATACCTAGCCAGTAGAAATACAAACAAATTACTGTAGTTCAAGAGCCATTAAATAGATTTTACCTGACCAAAAGATAAACGCAAAGATATGACGTTAATATTCACAGAACATACATTTTTAGCCAACACTAAGAGCTTATTATTTTGAGAGCAAAACCAATAGATAAAACAAAAATACTTCCAAAGATTTAGAATTTTCCCCCCCAATAATATAGAAAAATATTTCTACCATTTTTGATGATGTAGTGGAAATTTGAAATATATTGTTATGAGTTGAATTGCGTCACTACAAAAATAGACATTGAAGCCACAATCCCCCATACCTCAGAATGTGACCTTATTTGGAGAGGTCTTTACAGAGGAGATCAAGTTAAAATGAGGTCATTAAGATGGGCCCCAATTCACCCCCATTCACCCCCAATGACTGATGTCCTTATGAAAAGGGGAAATTTGGACACAGAGACAGATATGCACACAGGGAGAAGATGAGAGTTATGGTGCCCTGCCTCACGCCAAGAACCATCGGGTAGGGGAGAGGCCTGAACACATCATTCCCTGGTGCCTTCAGAGGGAGAAGGGCCCTGCCAACATCTCGACTTCAGATTTGCCTCCAGAACCGTGAGACAATAAATTTCTGTTGCTCTAAGCCACGCAGTTTGTGGTATATTGTTGACAGCCCTAGAAAACTAATATGTCTATTAAAAAGTTTTTTTTTTTTTCAAATTCAGAAATAAGAACCTGCCTAACAAAGATGTCTCTATCTTACAAAAAGGTTGTGCTCTGGAAGTTCATTTGTAGGAATGCTAAGACTAGGAGAGAATTAATTTTCCATAATGACGTGGGGATTTGGTTTCCAGGCCCGCAGTCAACATTCATCTAACTTCTCATTCAAATGCACTAGCATCATAAACAGCCCAGATACAATGTTTTAAACTGTTTCGATGACCATTCAGTTAGGAACACACTTTACATCATGATAGTACACATACATACACGTAAAATGGACACAAATTTCCAAAATTCGTCTTTAGTTTCCTTGGGTCTTTTCTACCTGTTATTATTATAATACTGGTCACAACCTGCTAAGTTGGTTTTATGACCACTAACACATCACAATCCACAATTTAAAAAAACGCTGTTCTAAAACACTATGGTAAATACTCATCTCCTTTGCTTGCTATATAACGCACTACATGAATGTTGTTGAATTAAGGTCTATGGTTTTGCAGGACAGAGAGCAAAGACTCTTTCCGTCTCTGCCGTACTGCCAGAATCAGCTCTGAGCCAAAGAAGTACAGATTTTGTTCAGTCTGGGTGGCAAAGAAAAGCAGAGAGAAAACGAGTCCAGATGTGCCCAGCAGTGGGCATGGCGACGTAGTTCTGGAAGGCCATGGGGCCCGACAGAGTATTTCCAGGTTGCTTTTGAATATTCTTTCCTGGTTGTACTACAGGAAGGTATCAAGAATGAGACTCAGGGAGACAATGAAGGAGACCCTTTTGCATAGGACATGGCCTCTGTGGGTTCCTCCTTACTTTATGACGGTAGCATTCTTTATCTCCTACTCTGTCTTCTAGAATCCAAGAATTATTATCCTTACAGGAAACTAAGAATCATCTCACTCTATTTCAATCCTGCCCGCCCAGCCAGTTCTGGCTCTGAATGTCCTTCTGATTAATAGCTTGCAATGTCTAAGAAACGGGATGGGGCGAGGGTGAGTCTGTGTGGGGGAAGAGGAATAGCCTTCTCAAACAAGGGTGGGAAGACGAGTTGCTTTTACTGCCGTTTCTTTTGCATCTCTCCCTACAGTTAGGAGGTGAAAAGTGAACCATGGCTGTCTATCGACTGATGGACACTGCACGTCTCAGGGGACCCTGGGCTGAGACATGTTTAGAAGTTACAGGACAGAATCCTCATTCTTGTTATGATATTTACATCGCATTAACATGCCTACTGCTTTCCTGAAAGGAGTTTATCCCTGCTGCAGTTTGAATGTGTCCCCCCAAAGTTCATGTGCTATAAACCTAATCCCCCATGCAACAGTGTTGACAGGCGGGACTTTTAAGAGGCGATTAATGCTGTTATCATTGTCAGAGTAGGTTCCTGGTAAAAGGATGAATCAGGTCCCCTTTCCACTCCCCTCCATTCCCTCTCTTGCACTTCCACCTTCTATGGGAAGCAAGCAAGTTGATGACGCAGGAAGGCCTTTGCCAGACGTGGGCCCTCCACCTCGGACTTCCGAGCCTCCGGAACTGTTAAGAAATCAATCTCTCTGTTCCTTATAAATTCCCTGGTCTGTGGCGTTCTGTTACAGCAGCACAAAACAGACGAACACAATGCTTCACCCTCATATTTGGTTGATCATCAAATTGTATGGATTCCATTTAAAAAAAAAAAAAAAAAGAGAGAGACATCTCTTGAATCTTATCTTTCCTTTCCATTTCCACTGCATCAGCCTTTCACAGGGGCAGTACTCTGTTTCCTTGCTGTCCATACCGGTTCATTCCCAGCCTCTCCCGCTTCCCCACTGCATTTGGGGTAAAATCCAAGTGTCTAAACCTGGCACATGAAGTCCTTCTCAATCTCAACCCAACATACCTCTTCAGACCTCTCATTGTACTTTTTTAACTTTCTCAATTTGTACATGTTGTTCCCTCTATCTTAAATGCTTCCTTCACCTCTCTGCCTGGTAAACACTTCATCTCTCAGCTCAAGTGTCATCCAATCCGGGAAGTCATCTCCAGCACCCTGGAGAGGGAGCTGCTTCTTTTTCCAGGCTCTGAGACACTCTGTTTACAGCTACAACCAAGTGCTTAGCAAATGACAGTGAAATGCACAAGTTCAGATGCTCGCCTCACATCCAGACTTGTCTTTATCTTTGTAACACCGGCACCTAGCTAGGTACCTAGAACACTGCATGTGCTCAGGAAATGGCTACTGAATAAAATCAGTATCATCAAGATTGTGCTGAATGCTTACACAATTCTTTGGTCAAATATTTTAAAAACAAACATTGTTTATAATTTGTAAAACTGACTTTGTCAACTAGAAGCATTCTCAGATTTCCGTATGGTAATTATTTTAAATTATCTTGTTCCCCTCTATTCGAAACTCAATAGAATTGCAATTGTGCCATGGATTTTCTTCCATCCTTACTTGAAGAAAATAATTTCTTTTCTCCAACTGCATGATTATGGGTGGGTGTTCTGCCATTATGCCTGTAATGTAAACACTATGCCATCTGTGGTGTACAGAGAACCCAGAAAAGGATATGTCCAGGCAAGGTAATGTTGGAATATGGCCTTGCCACACACTGTATCTGTTTGTTCTGGCTCAAGAGCAGGAAAAGAAAATTATTTCACCTTACTGCAAACCTGAAGGTTGTTTGGCGCTTAAAGAAATTTTTGGTTTAGTCCCAAAACTATTTTCAAGGCATCTGAAAGCTCTCATTAGTCTTTGAGATCTTGTTCAGAAAAGCAATGTTTATCATTATTATAAGACGTATAAAGATTGCCTTAGGGAAGCAGTCATTTAGAACATAAAATACAGCAACACTTCCTTCTGGAAAGTTGAAATTAGTTGATGAGAAACTATTTTAGAACATGAACAAATAAGTTGCAATACTTTCAAATATGTAGTGCTGAAACAAAAATCAGAAGAATACAGGGATACTTGCAGAAGGGAAGGAGGAAATAGCAAATTATGTCTGCTAACTTATTTCAATAATTACCTTTATTACACATTTCTTAATGGGTTATTAATACAGTTTTGATCTAACAGAGATATAATTTCCCAACTGTTAACTCTGAATGTGGGATTCTTAAGGGAGACAAAAATGTGCAGAAGGCAACACAAATTATCCTGTCACCCTCCCCCTGACAAACTTGCCCTCTGCCAAAGGAGGACGGCACAGGAAAATGGGCCAAGGATTTGTTTCTGACGTTGTCATGATTTTACACTGGTTTTTAGGATGATGAGAAGCAACTAGAGAGTGGATGAAGGTCTGATGTCAACTTATGCTTGGGCTCTGGGAGCTTCCACAACCATGGGTGAGTGTTCATTGAGCAAGTATTTTTTTGAGTGTATATTACTTATTAGAATCCATGGTAAGTACCAGAGATACACAGGCCAATAAAATATGGTCCCAACCCTCACAGAAGTTATAGGTTAACAGAGAAATGGAAACTTGAAATTTGATAATTATCATGAAAAAGGGATACACCACCACTACCATTGATTGAAAGCTCACCATCCTAAGACAGGCTTTGTGGTAAAAGTTTGTGTACATTATCTCATTCAATCCTCAAAGACATCCTTGGAGGAAGGTTATTACTAACCAGATTTTTCAGATAAGAAAAACAGGTTTTAGAGAAGTTAATTAACTGGTTGAAGGCCATAGAGGCAGGCAGGGCTGAGATTCCAATCCAAGCCTGTTTGAAGTCAGAGCTCCGGCCCTCACACTCTGAGGCAGTATGCAGTCTGGCTGGTTAGGTGAGGTTCAGTTAGACAAGCCACACTGGGGGTGAATTTTGAGGGTCACGTACGCATTATTGGGAGAAAGATAATGGACAGGAGAACTTCGCAAAAAAAAAAAAAAAAAGATGTGCTCAAAGGCACAGGGAATCAATACTTGGTGGGTGTGGCAGTGGAGGAAGTTCAGGACAGGGACATGTGAGTGACTCACCAGACTGCAGCACTAGATGACACTGGAGAAAGAGGCGGGCTCTTGAGTTTTTAAGTCAAGAAGTCAAAAATGAAGGAGAGTCACTTATGAAACTATAACACAGTGTGTCTATGCTGGCTGATGTTTGGTTTCTAATTTTAATTGCAAGGGTTATTCTATTTTATTTGAAATAGAGTCTTGTTGTCACCTGGGCCAGAGTGCAGTGGCATCAATGTAGCTCACAGCCATCTCAAACTTCTGGGCTCAAGCCAAGCCATTATCCTGCCTCAGCCTCCGAGTAGCTGGGACTACAGGCACACACCACTACACCTGGCTAATTTTTCTATTTTTTGTAGAGACGGGGTCTTGCTCTTGCTCAGGATGGTCTAGAACTCCTGGCCTCAAGCAATCCTCCCACTTCAGCCTCCTAGAGTGCTAGGATTAGAGGCATGAGCCACTGTGCCTGGCTCAAGGGTTATTTTAACCTAGAGAGTGAAATTACATATATTTTTCCATCATTGAAATTGGTGACTGCAAAATACTGATATATTATCTTATGCTTTTTCTAAATGCTTCTTAATTTTTTCTTGCCTTTTAGTTCCATTCATTTAATATGATCTGAGTAAATATGTTTAGTTCTTCATTTTTATTTCTAGTCAGTTCTAGTTTTCCAGTTTTATTCCTATATTTGATGAGAAGATACCATGTTTTCCTGACCCCTGTCCTTACAGGTTTTATAAAATGTATTCATTAACTCCCTTCCCCTCTTTACTTAGGTACCTTAATTTTAAAAATCTATTTCTAGGGCTTCCACTTATCTTGTTTTTGCCACCCCTGGGTCCCACTATTTCCCATTAACACGTCTTTCTCATGTAAGAACTAAAATCAATGTCCATATCTGGTTTTGGGATGATGTGTGCAGAGGTTATGATGTAGTATAGTTTACTTTAGTTTCTGGAGTTCAGATTGGACTGTTTGGCAGCAATACTATAAATCTATATTTGATATCAGAAATCAAATTGATTTCAGAGCTCATTTCAAAATTGTAGTGTTAAATTTGGAAGACATTTTAAATTTGGAAATATACATATAGGTAAATCTCTTTACAAGAAAAGGGCATGGATCAAAAGATGTTCATTTAGAATTTTTAACGTGTATTCATGTATGCTTGGCCAAAACAAAGTTCATCTGCCATTTTTATGTGCAAAAATGAACTTGTCATGATGTCCTTCAGTGTACCCCTATCAGATGAGATACTGTGCTACCCGAAAACGCTTATTATAATCTAGATACTTGGAAGTGTTCATTAGAAATCCAGTTTTGGGCTACATCTATTAAAAAAATTAATGAAGAGTGAATATAACATTGCTCTTAACATTTTCCATTGAGAGATGTTTATATTATCTATAAACTATTTCTCAGTATCTAGGACAAAACAATGCTCCAAATACCATGTAGTTGCTATTGTGCACTAGAAATAAGAGAATCCAAGTCCCTTTTTAAAAAAAAGTCAAAGGTGAATTAGACTTTTTTGAATAAATCTTCATCTTACTAAAACATAACGGAGTAGAATTAATTCCAGATGGTTATAATACAGACTTTATCCTCCATCACTATAGAAGACAGAAATAAGCAGCAGAAGAGGAAAACTTCCCATCTAATGTAATATAAAATAAAAACTTCATTTTTCTTAAACTGGCTTAATGGATATAGTACTTGGGAAAATAAAAACTATTAATATTTCTTCTTTCTCAGGGTAAATATCAAATACTATACAATGTAAACAGAAGTAGTCTTCCATATTGTTTTGCCTCTGCACTACAGTACATGCTTTTACAATAAAGGGTGAGTAGATTACTTGCAATTTTTTTTAGTATAAGAATATTCCTGAGGCTGAGATGGAAGGATTGCTTAAGGCCAGGAGTTTGAAACCAGCCTGGGCAACATAGCAAGACCCTGCTCTACAAAAAAGAAAAAAGAAAAACAGCCAAGTATGGTGGCACATGCCTGCAGTTCTAGCTACTCAGGAAGTTGAGGCAGGAGGATCGTTTCCCTTGAGTACAGGAGTTTGAGTCTGCTTTGAGGTATGAGGGTGCCATTGCCGTCTAGTCTTGGTGGCAGACCAAGACCCTTTCTCTTAAAAAAAATTCCTAATAATTATAATGGAAAGCTGTAGAAATTATGTGGAGAATAGTGTTCTGATATAGTTCTATTAAATTGCTCTATAATCTCCAATTCAACAAGTATTTATTGGGCACTTAGTATTTGCCTAACATCTTAGGCTGTCCTGTCCAGAGTCCCTTTTAGTTTCTAATGCACTGTCTATATATCAGAGCTCGGCACTAATGGGAACAAGGTCAGGAGTTCAATTTCCCCTGCCAGTCATCCGGCTTTTCTCTTTTGGATAACAACAGACTCTTTCCTTTACTAAGTTTCTAATGGAGGAAAACTCCACTGTTAATCTCAAATATGTGTCATGATCAACTTCATATACAAATGGCCATTATGTAGACATCTGTGTAGAGTGTTTTCCATTTGTTTCTCTTTCTCTCTCCATATATATATATATGACTGGGCAAGTCATTTTGTTTCATTGGGTTTGAGTTTAATCATCTGGAAAACAGAAGCAATGACTTAGATTATCTCTAAGGATCCATTTGGCTCTAAAATGGAGTCTACATTTTCATAATTTTCAAAAGTTATTTCTGCGTATGTTGATGGCAGTATTTATTCAAAATAGACGAAACATGGAAATAACCCAAATCTCCATGAGTTGATAAATGGATAAACAAAATTTGCTACACAGGCAGACCCCGTTACAGATGAGATACGTTCCTGAGAATGTTTTTAGGTCAGATTTGTTTGTAACTTGGATCCCAGATGAACAGTATATTATATGGTAATAATAATGATACTATAATGCATCATACGTAATAATAATGTAGTATAATACTGTAATAATAATACCTCTGTACTATAATAAATTACAGAAACTATTGTGCTTTCTTTTAATTCAAACATACCATATAAATAAACTCATACAAAAAGTTTAGATAGGAGATGGAAATTTCAGAAAAGAATATTAAAGGTTAACACTTAATGTTGCAAAAACGCTAGGCTAAAAGGAATGTTACGCTTATTTTGATTTTCTAACCAAATCGATAATAACCTTTCCTTTTCAACAATTAATCCACTACACTGCTCAGGAATAATTGATGCTTTCATTGGAGCACTACCTTTCATATGTTTCATTATTCTCACTTTATCCTTTATAATTGTTCCAACAGTTGAGCAACTATAGCCTAATACTTTCCCAGTGAATGATGGCATCTGGCCTTTCAACGGATGCTTAATTATTTCTACTTTCATTTCCACTGTAATCACCTTTCTCTTCATTGCAGGCTCACCTGGACTTGCAGTGGACTTTCACTTTGGAGGCATGTTCATAAGGGTAAACACAGACTCACAAAAATCGAATAAAAAAGTTAAAACAAAAGTGACGCTGTGTGCAAGTGACGACCATATAAACAATGAAACTGTTCTAATTGCTGGCATAAAGATGCTGCGCCAACCAACTACTAACACCATGCAGGTTTGTTTACATGCATGGAAGAAACTAGTTCCCAAATTATTAATTTAATTATAAATCATCCTCGCGGGGAGCCTTGGGAGCCTGTTCGTAAGTACAGAAAGAACGCTGTAAGCTGAGTCATCTGTAATTTGGGGACTGCCTGTATTCATAAATCAGAATATTATTTGGCCATAAAAAGTAATGAAATGCTGATACATGCAACAACATGGATGAACCTTGAAAACATTATACTAAGGGAAAGAAACTAGTCACAAAAGATCACATATATTATTCCACTTATATAAAAAGTCTAGAATACGCAAATTTGTAGAAACAGAAAGCATAATAGTGGTTGCCTAGTGCTGGAATGGGCAGTTGAGAGTTGAAAGCTAAAGAGTACAGGATTTCTTTTCTTGGGTGACGATAATCTTTTAAGATTGATGGTTGCACAACTCTATGAATATACGAAAAACTATTGAATTGTACACTTTAAATTGGTGAATTTTATGGTGTGAATTATATCTCAATAAAGCCATTAGAAAAGTTATTTCTAGTCCTTCTTAAAAGAATAGTAAATTAAAATGGTTTTATACGGTACAAACGATTTCTTTGGTAATTTATTCTGATCATCAAATACAAATGTAAGTTTCACAGGAAAAAGACAGGGTGAAAAGTTTTGAGAGTTTCAAGACATTCAGTTCGATCCTATTTTCAATAGCACTTCCCACAAACCATTCTGGAGGTCATTTCCCTCTAGAATGCAATGAAACAGAATACACTGATACAGCACCACCTATACTGTGGTTAAGCACTCTTGCATTCATGGAATTGGAAAGGTATTGCAAGTATAAGAATAACAAACCAAAAGAAAAAACAATATACTCTTTACATCTGAGTTGTTCCATCATTTATGAAAACAACAACAACAAAAACCCTATCATATTCTTTAACTCCAAAATTTCCCCCATAAAATAAATACCTTGGGTGGTATCATCTCATTTGATGAAAATGGCCTGTCCAAATTCATCTGGCTGGTTAGCTGCCAGTGTCCTGATCTTATTTGTTCTCAGTGATTTCTTGTTACTACCAAATATAGGCCGTCTTGGCGATGAATAAATTCAGACACACAACCTCGTCTGTGTTAACCCAGGTTTGAAGTCAGACAGCCTTTAACTCCTTCTTAGACTGTGTTTGTGGAAGGAGAGGGGCAGTGCCAGGAGTGCCATCAGAGTGACAAGAAGTAAGGAATGTGGACTTACGGATAAATTCACGGAAAGGCGTCATCTCCACAAGCAGTAGAGGGCTCTCTAGGACCACACTGAAGACTCACAAGCTGGACCATCATTATCTGGGTTGTTCCCTGGTGAACTACCATATCGTCCCCGTTATCAGTGTTTACATGTTCACAAAAGGATACTCTAAAGACCAGTACTTAGAGAGACCAGATGAATTCTGCTGATAAAATGTTTCAGTGAAATTTTGAGATGAATCAACTAAAGTACAATCACTTTGGCTGGATCAGTAAAGTTGGATCACTAATACATGTTTTAAGTCTTTTTCAAAAAGCCACTGCAATTTGGAATTATGATGCGCTTCACCATCGTAAAACAAATATCTGGTAACATACACTGGCAATAATTTGCTAGATGAAAAGAGAATTACATAGACTTTACTAATCATAGCTTCTGACTGTGATAAATAAACCCAGGAAAGAATTGGATGCTAACACATAAAAGCAGATGCCAATGCACTAAAACCAAAGGAAACTACATTAATCATTTATGCTCATAACTTCATCCTCCATCTTTATCCTTTGTGGATATAAATTAAGTTAGCGGCTATTAGAAAGTTAACTTAGCAAGTTAAAATACTGCTGTGAAAGCTGAGAGTTTTGTCAAAGATGTAAGACTCAGTTAAGACTTTGTATCTTAGCCTGCTTAAGTCTTTCTACACATAAAACAGACATCTTTACCTACAGACCCACATACTGAAGGGGAAAAAAACCCAATGAAATATGAATCATGCCAAGAGCCTGAGGTATAAACTAAGCCTGAAATCCAATAAAACATATTATCTTATTAGTAACAGAAGGGAAATTTAGTCACCTGAGAAAAGGAAACTCTTATTTCAATTCTTAATTTAAAATAGTTTCTCCCCTTACTTCTGATATTATTTTCTTTCTTTTCGGGAACTTTATTCAGACGGCAAGAATATCCACTTAAGGCTATACAGTGTGTTGAGTTTTATCATTCACTATTAGAAGTACTATGTAAATATTTTAGTATTTTTAAAAATAACTGGGACAATTTAACCATCTCTACAGACAGTTAATAAGATCCTACCTTCATGCCATTTGAAATGAACCATTAAGAACTGAGTACTTTACAGACGGTTACATTTTAAACGTTCAGCCTCTGCCATGTTTTTTCGAAAGATCATGAGTTTCTAAATAGTCAACTCCATCCTGGAAACTCTGCAAATTACATTCCGTAATAAATAGACAGCAAAATACATTAAAGGAGACCAGAGTACTTTACTTCATTTTTAGTTTTCAACCTCATCTGTTATTCTCATCTCGGTTATGGATTAGCAGTAACAAAATACCTTGTACACACTTTCGCAATATGCTAAGAAAGGCTAAAAAGTCATTTATGAAAATTATAAGTTAAGGAGACATTAGGGTACAAACATGCCCTCTAATAAGATCATACGCTTACGTGAGGTTAAATAAAACGTAGGGTAATATTATCCATCTACGCACGTCTCTATTATTACGCTAATCATACTGTGTATTACTGAATTCACCACATGGAACTGTAATTGTCTGGTAATGTGTCTGCATCCTCACTGACCTCTTTGAAGCAGAGCTGTGTTTTCATTACCTTAAGATCACTGGCAGTATAGTGTTCAGTCAAAGAGAAAATGTTGTAAGTATGTTTTGTTTTAATTGGTAAAACTGAGAATCCAAAAAAATGAAAGTATCAATCATGGATTAAAAAAACACCTCACATAAGGTCATGATACTAAACATTCTATTTGAGGATGTTGACTCGTACCGTGTTAGATTCCTATATATGCCAGCTGTCACCAGCTTTATACAAGCTATAATCATTAACTAGAATTTAGATCAGTGTTTCTCTAAGTGTGGACCATCTGTATCAGATTTTCTTTTAGGGAACTTTTAAATATGCAGATACTCTCCCTGCCACCTCCAGATTCAGATTCAGTAGATCTAGGGAAGGAGGGCAGTGGGAAGGAATTGATTTTAAAAATAAGCTCCCCAGATACTTCTCATGCAGTCAAAGTCTGAGCAGCACTGACTTCTCTGCTCAATACAAATAGCGAGCATGAATTTCTTTAACTGGTATGGAAAGCTATTCTTCTACTCATCCACTTTCTAGCCCCTTGGTGCTCTCCCACAGAATGGAATAAAGCACTCATCCCATCAACACTGCCAAGACTCTCCAATCTTCCAGCTTTAGGCAGGAGAACAGTGGAGGCAACTGCCGATACTCATCATCACCGTGAAAGTCACAGAAATCAATAACCAAAGACACTGAACTGGGATTTGAAGAAACAATTATATGTAAGAGCAGGAAGGTTTCCTGCATAAATGTTTACATTCACAAGGCATCTGTAAGGAAGAGAACCGCACAAAGCTACTCCTTACCTTCAGGAGGTTTATAATCAAAGGTGGGCATAGGCTGGAAGTGAAGATTACAGAGAAATCAAAACTAAGAGCTAGGGAAACACTGTGGTAGTGAGGTACATAATAGTACCTTTAAGGGTGGGAATGCAAAGAGACAAGAGTAACGACTCTGAATTCCTGAATGCAAATTCAAATTATCCCAAGATTTATTCCTAACAGGCTCATTAATGACTAACAATATAAAATAATTTCTAGAAATAATGCTTTTATTTTAGCTTTTATCATTTTAATTGCCTGAACTATGCTTTAGCAGTATAAAGACCTATTTTCTTCTTAGTAGTTATTATATCATCAAGCAGCTACCACAGAGTTTAGTAATAGCCAATATTCTTATCTAGAATACAACTTGCTTGAGACTCCTAAGAACTGAAATCATTGTAAGAAAAAAAGTCTCCAACTTTAAGTTGGAAACCAAATCAAGACTCCAAAAAATGTACATTAGCTTTGGTCTCCTGGAAGCTTCAAGCATCTGGATCTTTTCACTGAGTTAATATAGAAAATTTTTAGATCTATCCATAAACCATGTTCTGTTCCTTTGGATTATTCATTTTTAGAAAAGCAATTCTATGGACACCTCAAGTTCCCATCACAATATACTTGTCAGTACAGCAAAAGAAAAACAACTAAACTGGTTTATCTCAAAGCATCTGCAGAAAAAAATCTGCAAATAAACAATTTTTTTAACCTTATTTTCACTGTTAAAACATGAACGTTCTGTGAAATATTTGTGGCATAGCTTTTAAAAATGAAATTAGTTTTTGCCAAGATTTTTCAATCCATAAATAAACCATGTTTACTATTTATCATTTTCACTAATAAAACCCTCCGGAGTTTTCTTAAATGAAGTATTTACATGGAATAAAATGCCACTGCATGTAAAGCAGTTAAAGTTGAAATATGATTAGCAAAAGTAATTTTAAAAATCATAAAATGTGACATTGGGCAAATCTGAGACTTTCTCCATGCCTACATTATTTACTTATTAGTTCACCAACAGTGTTCATTTTAATAAGCCCCTTTGTTTAAATTTACCTTTCTCTGCTTTGGTATAACTCCCTCATGCCCTCCCTCCCCCCAGCAATCCATATTACAATCATTTAGCGAACAAAAAGCAAAGCCTTGTGCTCACTCTTACATAGAGATATTTAAAAATGCCATTAGTGTAATAAATCCATGTAGAATTATTCAAGAGAAATTATCCTTAACATTTATTCTCCTTTATTATAATGTATTTAATGATAGAAAATCCTTGCCTAGATCTGAACTCCAGAAGGGAAGTATCCTAAGATGCATTTTAAAAAGGTCTTCACCCTACCACCTTTGAAACAGCCTTAGTGGAAACACTGCTAAAAAGCTGATTCAGTTTTACTATAAACCTGCTTAATATATTCTTCCGTCTTTGGATTTCAAAGGTATTTTCTTATATTTATTTCCATTCAAAGGAGGATACAACTGAAAAATAATAATTGAATGCAAAAGAAAAGAAATTGGGCAAAAACATCAGCAAAGGAGTATAAAATTTAAATTCTTCTGGTCTTAGCGAAGAAATATATGTACAACAGACTCCACACATTTTGCAGCATGTTCCTAAAAGATGCCAAGTATTGGCAAAGTTATATGGCTTTATGCTACTTAAAATACAGAACGGAATAAAACAAAACACATAAGAATGAATACTACCTTTGGAGAGGCATGATTTCACAAGCCATTCTTGTATGAAAATTTGCAAGGGAACTTCACAACTGTGTCTTCCAGGACAAGTCTGGTCGTCTGTGCAGTGGACGTCTTCTCGCAGTGGCTAAGCTGGCTCCGGGCATGAGGCTGCACCTCACGGCAGGAGAGGCAGCTTGCTCTGCAGTTCGCCAGGGTGCTGCTGCTTGCAGCCTCCAAACTTCTTCAGGCAATGCTGTTTTATTGACTGCTCCTCTACATTTACACTGCAGTCCACTTTGACCTTTTGTTCCAGGGAAGCAGCTGAACCACCCGGCCAATCAGAGGAGCAGCTGCTGCAGCGCTAAAGGCATTGCTGCTGCTGCTGCTGCTGCTGCTCCTCCTCCTCCCCTTACTCCTCCTCCTCCTCCCGCTCCTGCTCCTGATCCTCAGTGGGCTTGCCTAGTTCCGGTAACTTGAAACTTTCCTCTGAGCAGCTCCACAGACGAGCTTGTCAGTCTGGGGCAAGCGACCAATAATTGCCGCAAGAAGAGTGAAGAGTCCCGTACTTCTCGTTAGAGAGACTGCCAGCAAGGAAATCCATTTGTCAAGGAAAAACATTGCCCACAAAACTAAAGGTTTCTGTGGCACAAGGCAAGAGCTAGGTTGTGTCCCCTTTCTTCCTTTAAAAAAAAAAAATTATACACTAGCCTTGAAAGGCATGAGACTTTTCTAGAAGGAAGGCATGCTTCTAGACCCTTGCCCTACCCACATTTATTTCCTGCCGATGTTTGTTTACACGGTGGTGGTTTCTAGTCCCTGGTGACATCACCTAAGGCACGTAGCTCCCACTTCTGGGGAGGATACGTGCTGAGACTCTGCCCAAGTCCTTCAGGGATCAGAGAGCCAACTCTCATGGAAGCTATTTCAACTTACTATTTCTGCATTTTATTCTTATAAAACTGAATGTGTTTATTTACCCATTTTTCCTCCATGAACATCAACAGCATGGGGATGGGGAGGGTTAAATTTTATTTTGTTTTAACTTATAGGTAACACAACATCAGTTTTTCCATAAGGTCTTCTAAAAACCTGCTAATTATCACCTCTCCTTACAATTTCTTCTTCAGCGTGGAATATTAGGGTATTGTTTTTAGGAACATAATTGCCATTCCATGGATTTCATATATTATAAGGATGACAGAAATACATTTATAGATTTCTTTCACATCATGAGAGCTGTAAAGAGTTACAGCATAACCCAGACCACTACTTTTAGTAAAAGATAGGACAGAAAAGAGTCCATGGCATTCAGAAACAGTGGGGGATTATATGTTCTAAAGGGTATCCTCCTACCCTGTAGTTTTCCCCAATTTTTTATAGACTACTCATAATTCTGAATTTAGAACACAAGGTCCTATTATAAGGGGTCTAATTTCCTTTGCTATACCTACTAATAAAAACATTTTCATTGTCTGGCTAAATCATCTGTCATGTTTATGAAAATAGATTAGTCATCCTGAAACTATGTTCAGACATTATGATAGACTACCAATAACTAAAATCAGCCCTTTAAAGTAAGAGTTGATTTAATTCTAAAATTGAAATTGAAATTGTTGATATATTCTTTTTTGATTCTACATTTGCAAATTCGAATATGATTCTCCAGTGACAATAACTTAGTTCTGTATATTTACGTAAGTATTATTTTTCAAAATGCCTTTAATTCTTACTTAACACTCTAAATAATTGCTTGAGGTAGAAAACCATGATTATACATCATGATATCTATTTTGCTGATGAGTAAGCTTGGTACTAGAAAATTAAGTATTAATAACTTGCTCAGATTTACATGGAAAGTTAGTGGCAGAACAGAAATTTGATTCAGAACATCTCTTGCCTGCTCAAGAACTCTTTGCTACACACCATGGTGCTGACTCTATTTTTTGTGAATTTTAAAAATACCTCATGAGATACAAATATTCTTAGGAATAGTTAAGATTTAAATGACAAAAGTAATATTTTGTCTTTTCTGAATTTTATGAACACATCAATACTATCTGGCTAAAACAGACATAAAAGTTCAACAATAAAAGACTCAATATTAAAAAATGTAAATACATACTTATACTCAATTTATACTAGATACATTTAAAATATGTTAAAGTGAACTATAATTTACATTCACTATGTGATTTCACATGTATTTCCTCATAAATTAAGTCTTCCTGTCAACATCCCTCTAGCATGCCATATTAAACAGAATGTCAATGGTTTTTAAAAAGTTCACTAACTTGTAACTCAGTAAGTATATGCCTCTTCAACTCTTTTATAATTTCTCCTTTTTTTGTTTTGTGATCTATTTTCTGGGTATTACTTGATGATCACTTACGAATTTGTACCTAATTGCAGCCCCTTCTGTCTACCCTCGGCCACTGCCAGGTCCTTGGTCACTTGAATACCTTTATTATTTCTATTTCTAACATCCTCTTGTCAGTTCTACATTCAGGGAGTGGAAGCGCCATTTGTGACCTCTGCCAGTTTTAATTTCTCAAACACGGATATTCCGATTGCGTTTCCCCAGGTGTATTTCCTCCTCACTGAGTCCCTTACCATGCACCTCTCCTAACTGCCAATGCTTCTCCCTCCCCATTCTTCTGTCCTTTCACTTAGTTCTCTGTTTAGCTCTGTTCTGCAATGCCTGCAAAGGATAACCTGCACTCAAACCAACTGCACGTTAGAAAAAGCACATTCCCGGCTCTCCTGAGCATCTATTATTTCTAAAATGGGTTCACTAGCATCCTCTGCTCTCTCATCCTTTTAAAAAGCCCTGCCAACTCGACAGTCTATTGCCAGACTTTTACACATTGCAAAAGAAAAGTTACATAGCTTGGCAACTAATTCTACTAAAAATTCATGATATTTAACCTCGGGGTGAACCACAGTGTTGCAACCTTTTTCATTTTCTTTAACTAGCTGTTCACTGCACTCCCACAGCAACTGCTGCAAAGCTCTAGAGCCACAGACCCAAACCTCTCTCAGTTGCTGATTATTTCACCTCCTAATAGACTGAGAAAGTCAAGATCATCACACATGAGTGAGCGAGTGCCACCGCCATCCCCACCCTAACACACATCTTGCCTCAATCTTTTTGACTTCCTCCTAGTTTAGGAGAAAGTGTCCTCACTCATAGGACTCACGCCTCTTATCTGTGTATCAGATGTCATCGTTTTCTCCTTTTTCTGGAAGGAGCCTGGTCTCTCCTACATCTTAAATCTATCCCTTGCTACCTGCTTCTGCTCCCTGCCGATGGGCACCTGAGTGTCTCCCGGCCTTAGGTTTCCTCAGCAGTTGCACTCCCTGGCCTGGCGGTGCTAGTCCCCTCCTCCCGCCCACAGACTTCCCCAAAGGCCACCACTGCTGCTTCCACCTCCTCGAAATCACTCCTCCGAACCATGCCAACGGAATGGGGACTTTACCATCCTCTGAAACTGTGTTTTAAGGCCACCGATACTCTTCTGACTACTAAACCTAAATGCCTTTTCTTAGATCCTTTCCTATTCTTTTCTGAAACAGGCACTTGCAGTTTGCTGAAAGTCGTTAGTTCTCTGTGATCTTGGGGTGGGAATTCTCCAAACCTTCCTGATCAACATTCTCCTTTCGTTTCATTTGTCTTTCCTCCTCTTTTACCCCTACAGGCATTACAATAAATTGGGCTTCGGAATTACAGCCCTGGGGACTGGATCCTGACTCCACCACTGACAGGCAGTGTCAACTTGGGCAGGTTGTCTAAAAGCTCCGAGTTTGCTCTGAGGAATAAATGAGGTCACGCATGTGAAACACATAGGATACTGCCTGGCAAATAATAACTGCTCAACAATTATCTGACCTCCAAATTTCTCCTCCTCCTGGCTCTTCTGGATAATGATGTTATTCTCTTTATGAATCAGATTCAAACCGTGAGTCATCTTTACTCCTCCCTCTCCTGTCATCCCCTTAACTAAATAAATCTTGTTGGTTGTCTTGTCACAACTCTTTCATCAGTCTGCCTAGGCCATCTGTACTCTTGGGACAACTTTCAAATTGTTCTTTCTGCCTCCATTTACCCTGTCTCCTAAGCATACTTTTCACTATTCCAGGGAATTTCCTGCAGTGCCTGTGATCTGGTCACTCTCTCCTCTGCTCAAGGATGTCAGTAGCTCCCAACTAACCTCTTCCATAAACCTCTGTCCTGTTACTATGATGATTAGAACTCTCCACCAATTAACCCCAATTCACCTCTCCAGTTCAGCTGCTAATACCTCTTAAGGAAACAACTCCTGATGTGCCTGGGTCACTATCTTCAAAATCTGCTCTGAACTTTTCTATCCCGAACATTTGCTCACGCTGTTCTCTCTGTCTGAAATATTCTCCCATTCCACTTCCTCCAGGCAAAATTCTACCTACATTTCAGGCCTAGGCCAGCTGGAAGAAATCTCTTGCCCCTTTTAACTCACATAGGCCTTTGCATCTGTTGTGATACCTAACTTTTTCCCCACAGTTTTATTGTTATTTGAATCTACTGTATATATTGTCTTCCTTTTGCAACGTAACTCCAAGAACTATATCTCTTTTGCAGCCTTTACACAGAACAGACACTTATATTAATAAATCAATTTACAAATTAATGGATTATCAATTAGTCTCTTCTAGAGATTCTGAAGCATAGCTCCTTTGATTAGATTTAAATTTATTAAGCAGGGCCGGGCGTGGTGGCTCACGCCTGTAATCCTAGCACTCTGGGAGGCCGAGGTGGGCGGATCGTTTGAGCTCAGGAGTTCGAGACCAGCCTGAGCAAGAGCGAGACCCCATCTCTACTAAAAATAGAAAGAAATTATATGGACAGCTAAAAATATATATAGAAAAAATTAGCCGGGCATGGTGGCACATGCCTGTAGTCCCAGCTACTCGGGAGGCTGAGACAGGAGGATCCCTTGAGCTCAGGAGTTTGAGGTTGCTGTGAGCTAGGCTGACGCCACGGCACTCACTCTAGCCTGGGCAACAGTGAGACTCTGTCTCAAAAAAAAAAAAAAAAAAAAAAAAAATTTATTAAGCAGTATTCCATACACTTTTTAACATTTTCCACTGTAGGGCTATACTGAAGATAAAATAGATTCTTCATGTAGGTTCAAATGAAGAACAATGCTCACCACTGACTTAATAAATAAACTTACCTGGTTATACAATGATGTGCAATCACAGATATGTAAAAAAAAAAAAATTCTATCTAAAACTTTAGAAATCTTTTAGGCATTCTACATTATGGTCTCTCTATTTCCTTTTCCACATTTTAGCTGGCTTGCAAGATTTCTCATTTTCTTACATAACTTCTTCAGCAGATTCCAAGTGTTTGGTAATATCTGTGTTTGCCTTGTGCTATCAACAGCCACAAGTGCTCCAAAAATGACGTGGCTGCATTTGATGTTAATTTCAACATCAATTAAAAACAACCAAGGAACCAAGAACATTTCTTGGCCACGTTAATTTGTTTACAAATATCGTTTTAAAATCAGATTGATTTGTTTCCTAAGATATAATGATATATTAAAATAATTTCTTACAAGTTTGATAAGAAGGTGCTTCTTGGACACCTTCCTCATCTATTTATTAGATTTATTAGTCTATTTAAGATTGCTGGAAAAAAAATCCCACAGAGATAGAAATTATATAATTGTTTTTCCAAAGACACACCTCTTTAATTCTAATGATGGATCTTGCTTTTAAAACTGGGTATGGGCTTATTTCATTAAAATCTATCTGACTAGACTTGCTGGACTCCCAAATGCTCACAGCACTGATTTATTTAGATTCTAAAAATCCTGTAGAGCTGCCAGTGAGGCGGGAGGAGGAAGCTGCTAACAGAGCGGTGAGGTTTAAAGGCCTGGACAGCTGGAGGTGCACGAGTTCCCTTCTTCCCTTGACTAACTGGTTCCAGCATTTCCAATACAGAAAATAAGATTTAAAACATTCACCAGAAAGATTAACTATCAATGTCAAATCAAAAGACGAGCAGTTATATCATGGTCTATGAAGTAGCACAGTTATATAGAAATTTGTGCAGAAGCTTATTTTTTTTTTTAAAGGGCATTTCTTATAAGAAGTGAGGGACTGCAATTTTTCCATAAAAAGTAGTTAAAAATAAATTCTTTGAGATGACTTACATAATTGTTCCCCAACTTTCTGGGACAGGGAAAAATCCACAGTTTTGCCAGATGGAATCTCAGTTAGCGATCATTGCCAATAAATAAGTGCTTCGAGCACATTTTCCTGGAATGGGACTCGCTGGGCATGACTTTCTCCAAATCTCCCTCAGGAGTCCAGATAATAGTGTTTCTGTTCTCATAAAATAAGTCATGTTCCACACAACAGCTGCCACCACACCTGAGATCAGCTGCCTTAAATTGTCCCAGTGCCCTCTCACCCCGTTAAATGATACTTCCTGACAGAGGAGAAGCTGGGCTCGGCAGAGCTTCCTTAGAGAGATGTCAAAACTGTTCGGTGCGATAGGGTAACCGACTGGCTGATTGTGTATCCATAAAACATAAACTTTTCATGTTTCTGAGACACGACATACTGAGCACAAGCATCCAATCTCTCAATGTCAATACACTGGCTGGTAAAATTAATTCACTTTAACACAAAGTGGAACGGTTTTCTTTGACCAAGCCGACAAATGAGTAAGTGAAAATGTATTTAAAAGGAAAATAAAGGGAAGTAGCAATTTGTGTTACCACATCACATTAAAAAAAAAAAAATCACAGTATTAGTCCTTAAAGTGTCAAAACTCCTAGTGTATTTTAAATGATCTCATTTTTTAAAAACCCTTTTAAATTCAACTTTTCAGAAAGTTGGACCCAGTGCATTAAATAACTGTATATATGTTTGTATCCTTTCTTCTTAGTGCTATTCATGTATAGAGCATTATTAGAATTCAGAATGAAACCAAAAAACTTGTTTTCTCATTGAATTTTAGTGAGAAAATATGAGTTGGAAAAAGAAATTTCAAATAAATTAGGAAATAAACCAGACTTATAAATAAATAAAGCTAATAAAACCAGTGGCCCCCCAGATAGGCACTGAAATTCATTACTTAAATAAAGAAAATATATTTTAATAAACATATGTGTACATATGTATATCAAAACATGTTTTACACCTTAAATATATACAACAAAATACGAAATAAAAGAAAATGAATTATAATTCCAGAACAACTCTCCAAAATACTACTTCAGGAAGACAACTTTTAAACATAAATCAATCCAATTTTGAAAGGCTGGAAACAGCTTGGTGAAATATTTTTCAAAAACTAAGTACCTGTGCTCGCTTCGGCAGCACATATACTAAAATTGGAACGATACAGAGAAGATTAGCATGGCCCCTGCGCAAGGATGACACGCAAATTCATGAAGCGTTCCATATTTTTTGGGATTTTAACAGAATTGCATTAAACCTATATATCAATGTGGACAGAACAGACATTTTTACTATGGTGACTTCTATGTTGAGAAGACTCAACTTCTCTTTATTTAATCTCTGTATTTGTTATTGTTTTGTTGAGTACATGCGCATGGTGTGTCTATTTAGCTCTTCTTTGATTTCTTTCATCAGATTTGTGCAGTTCTAACATTTAAGTCTTGTACCTGTTTTGTTAGATTTACACCTACATTTTTTGAGTGATTTAAAATGATTTTACATTTAAAAAAAAACAAAAAAAACTAAGTACCTCTGGAAATAATATCATCCTAGACTTCAAATCACTCTATATGAAACAGACAAATAATATAGAATTCGGTCAAACCAAGTGATAGCTGAATGAATACTTTGTTAAAAAAAGAAAAGTTTAAATGAGATGACCTTGTCTTTCTTTCTTTCCTGTCCATTAGTCTATTACCACCATTCCCCTTTACCTTCCTACACTCTCCCCATTTAAATCTGATTTACTTAACCTCTGCGTCATAGTTTCTTTTTCCTAATTTTAATAAGTTTTGCTGATTCTGGTTTTTCTCACCCTAATGCAGATTGTACAGAATTGATCTTCCCAAATACTGCTTTAATCATGCAAAAAGCTTTGGTTGCCCTTCCTAGCCTACAAAGTAAAATCCAGGTGGTATACACACTCAGCAGGGCCCCAACTCTGCTTCTCTACACACACACAGACATTATCACCTTCTCCTTCCTACTGGGGTGCGGGGGACCCAGGGTCAACAACTTTGGTCCCCTGTCCTGCTCTGCTTTCCCACCACTTGTCTCTGGTCAGGCCTTTCTCCTAACCTGGAATATCCTCCCTAATCCATACCCATCCATCCAAGCAAAACTCAGCCTTTCTCAGCTTCTCATATGCTGCCCATGCTCCATTCAGGTGATTTAATCCTCCTGAACGAGTGAGGTCTTAACTGCAAGTCCAAAGGCAGTTCATTTGTCATTCTACATGATTTCTCTAAACTCTGACAATTACCACTTCTTCCTTGAAGCAACTGCTATCCTTGATTCAAGACAAAAATATTTTTCATATTGTAAATTATACAGTATATATTCACTGTAGAAAAATTTAAAAAATACAGATAAGAAGGCTGGGGTGCAGTAGCTCATGTCTGTAATCCTAGCACTCTGGGAGGCTGAGGTGGGAGGATTGCTTAAGGCCAGGAGTTCGAGACCAGCCTGAGCAACATAGTGAGATCTCATCTACCCCTCAAAATAGAAAATTTAGCCAGGTGTGGTGGTGCATGCTTGTAGTTCCAGCTACTTGGGAGGCTGAGGCAGTAGGATTGCTTTAGCTCAGGAATTTGAGGTTGCAGTGAGCTATGATGATGCCACTGCACTCTAGCCTGGGCAATAGAGTAAGACCCTGTCTCAAAAAATAAAACAAAACAAAATGAACAAAATGCAGACAAGAAGAAGATAAAAGGCTAACGGATTGTTAGGTTGTGCCCAATAAGAGTTTGCTGACTTAGAGTTAAAATAAATCCAACTAAAACCACGGCAGTCCAGATACACTCTTGTGATCTATATGCCAGTAGAAATGGTCTGAAGATACGACAATAAATTTCCTTACGATCACGCACCGATTTTTTCCATCAACTGCTTACACTGTAAACAGTATGAGAAAAAAAATTTTAATTGAAGTTTAGATCCCAGTGAAATGTCAAAATTTGAGTAGTCACAGCAATTGTACTGAGGGGCAGATTTTGGTGAATGGGTAGAGAACTATTTGTACTTTAATAATAAAAATACTGAAAGAAATATCAGAGGCTTTCACTTTAAAAGGAGATTGAAGTTCAAGACTGGAAAAATATTTTTAATAAATGTTTAGCTTATATAAAACAGTTTATCTAAGACGACCTTGGGGTATTTATCATGGGAGCTAGCGGTGGTCAAGAAAAGATTACAACACTGTCTGCTGAGATACAGACAGATATTTTTTCTAATCCAGTCTGGGACACTGGGGACCTTTTCAAGTCTACCTTTCTATAAATCTTTCTTATGAAGGCCGGAGAGTGGAGACAACTCAGGAAACTCGTCACCAGGCTTTTCACAAGGCGGCTTTAGACTCTCCTTCGCTCATATGAGCTCCATGGCAGTCGACCCTGCACAGTCAGCAGAACAACGGCTATGATATTTGGTAATTTTTCAAATTATATTGTATGTGACATGGTTATGCATCTTGTGGCTAAGAATTCTAATTTTATTTCGGCTTCACTAGTTAGTTAAAAATCCTGACTTGGTTCCAAGTAGCAGAGAGTGAAACACTATAGGGAATGAACACATGTTCAGCAAGTAATTGGAGTGCTCTTTCTTTATGAAATACAAACAGGATAGTTATGACTGCTTTTTTTTTGCTGGCTGGACTTCAGAAATGAAGAAAGTCATATTTAATTGCAGATTAGATAGCTTGAAGGGCAAAGAGTACAGTTAATGTTGAATATTTATTATCAATACGGCTGCAAGTTTGATTCTTATGAAATGTACACTTGTAATACGTTACTAAAATATGCAATTTTTTTTGGCAAATGTCCCAAGGCACACACAGTCTGCCGCAAGTGCAGAGTTGCACAGAGGTATGATGAACCTTATAAAACAATGGGTTTCTCCTACATAAATAAGCAGCATGTCACTGATAGAAATGAGATGACATCGATATTAAGGGAGAACAACGAGAGGGCACAGTCGTCCTGGCTTCTGCGGTATCTCTAAGGGTATGAAGCACACGGTGCTTTTGGGTTAGTACATTCCAAGGACCACAAGAGAGAAAACTGACACATGAAATTCTGTTCTTTTAGAGTCAGACTTCAATCTCTGAGAGGTCTAGGTCAGCTAGATGAAGAGAAGTCAGTGTTCTTGTCCGACAGTGGAATTCAAATCCGAATTGGGCACACATGACAATGTCACAACAGTGACAACTACAGCAATAGCAACCGAGCACACGTCCACTCGATACGGCCGTGGACACAAAGGAGACGGAAGACACGGTCCCTTCTCTCCTTCAGGAACTCACAATCAGGTGGGAGAGAAGAGTATAAACACATGAAAGAGGAAAGGAACTCAAGGCAGAAGCCAGGCAGGAAATAGTGGTTAAATAATCAGACGATCTATACGTAATCTCAGCCTGTCAACTAAATATGTGATCTTGGATAATTCACCTAACTCGATAACTATTTGTGAAATGTATGACCTTCTCAGAATCACAGTTTCTTCATCCAAGGTCACTTTGTAGATATGAAATTCTTTTCATAGTGCTACCTGACAAGACTGTGATATGGTCAAAGAATGTTACATGTAGGGCTACTATAATTTTTAAAGCAAATATCAAGACAAAATCTGACACATGATCTGATCTTGAAGAGACTATCTGGAACCAAGACAGTTCAAAGTGTGGGTTACGCAATGGCTGCAGGTATGAGAGAAAAGCAAGTATAGCTCGGGGGAAAGAGGGCTGGAGAGACAGGAAGAGGACAGGGCGAGGAGTCTTGATTTTAGGCATCTACTTGGCATAATGATAGCTTTTTTTTTTTTCCCCACACTACAGATGAAAGCATTTTAATCATTCTTCATCACTTAATCTCTTTACGTAAGAGCTACATACAAAATTTCATTGTCAGTGTGTCTACAGTACTTTGAAAGACACTCTGACCCAATGACACCTTTCCTAGAGTCACAAAACTCACCTTAATCATAGTAGCATACCTGCTAACTTTTCTGCTTACAAACAATGGACCTATAATTTTTTTGTGAAACTCCCAAGATGTTGCAGCTTTTTCTTTCTGTTTCTGTGTCTCCGTGAAACAGTGGTCACTTCAATAACTTTCAATTACAGCACAGTAAGCTAGAAACTGGAATCCTTCCAGGATGAGAAAACAAAGAGCTTTTTTCCCCTCTTCCTCTCCTTCCTTATGAATCACCTTTCATGAGGACCTGACCTTTATTCCTGCCACCATGCTCTGTTATATTCAAAGAGAAGTATGAAGGAACAAATTCTCTTAAAATGTAACAAGCACAACTCTCTCTGCAGGTAGCATTTACTTATAATAATAGTTGTATTTTAGCACTTTGTAATCAAGTGATATTCTTGTTAAAGCATATTCATTCTTCCTTAGCCTTTTACTTTGCACTGAATCACCCCGACAGCCTCCTTGCTGGGCTCCCAGTACCTCTCTCTCTTGTCTTTTTCTCTCTGCATTGTTGTCACAGGATCTTTTATAAAATACAAGTCTGTTTATATCATTTTCCTTCACAGCTTCTGTGACTGTCAAAAAATATATATTTATAAATATATATACACTTTTCTTATATTTCTGCAATTACTCCTCATTCTTTTCAAGAGAAAAGCAGAACTCCATAAGATGGGATATAGTTTTCCATGATTTGACCTATTTAGCTTAGTCTCCTAACCCCACCTCTACCCTCCCCTACATTCTACATTCTAAAATCCAGATCTTCTGAATCTACTGCTGCACTTGGAGTTCTCCAGACTGTCCTCACTACCCTTAATGTCCTTGCACATATTGTTTTTTCCTTCCAGGAGCACCATTATCTCTGTTTCTCTGCCCAACGAACTTCTACTTATCCCACTAGCCTTAGTTCAAAAGTCTCTCTCTTTCAGAAACCTGCTGTAACCCTCATCTCCCTACTTGGTTCTGTGTTCTCGCAGAGCATCCTGCGAATTGTATTTTATGTTTCTCAAGAGGAACACCTAAATCTTCTTTATAATTTTGTCACCAGCCCATTTCACAGTGTCTGGTACACAACAGGCTCTTAGTATATGTCTTTAAAGATAATTATTAAAATTTTATTTGCTTTTCTTCTGTCTCCCCAAGTATAGGACTTACGTCTCTTCAGTAAATGCCACATAACTAGATCTCAATAAAAATTAGTATTTGTTGAAGGAACCAACTCTGTAACTGCCTCCAAACTTTCCCTCCTCCATCTATCCTGCACACTGATGGAAGATTACTTTTCCTAACATCCCAATTCTCCGTGGTACCAGTCCTCCCCTACCCACCTCAAACTTTCACTGGCTTCCTATTACCTGTAGGATGAAACCGAGCTTCTCCTACCCTAGTTCTTTTGCATTTGCTATCACCTCTGCCTGGAAAGCGCTTTCCTTGATCTTCACACACTCTCCTCCTCCTCCTGTCTCAGATCAGGTCTTCCCTGACTACTCAAACTTAAATCATCTTTCAGTCAGTCTATTATATTAACCTGTTACAGTTTCTTAATACACCTCATTTATTAGAGCTGAAAGCATCTTCCTCACAGGCTTTTTGTATTGTGTCTTCCTATTGTCTTCCTCATTAGAATGTAAGGTTCATTAACAGGGGGCGGACCAGCTTTGTTCATTGTTACACCTCCTGTCTTAAAACAGTTCCTGGAACCAGAGAGTATCTGCCTGATTTGTTGAATGAATGAAAGACGGAATGCAAAAATACTTGAGCCTGGCATTCAAGACCTCGATGACCTGGCCTCACTCCACCTTTCCAGCCTTATCTCCAACTAATTCCAGTTCACTATTTCCAAAACACCCATTATGCCTCCTAACTGGATCTACCTACAATACCCTCGTTGTCTTTCTCTTCCTGTCTAAATTATCTTCATCTTTTTAGATCCAGCTCAAATTCAATCTCTTCTATAAGGCAACCCAAAGTGGCAAGCTCCTTAACTATATTGTTTCTCTACTTAATGTCTCAAACATCTTTCAATGCCCTAGAGCTCCTTAATACTTTTAATATAGTTTTTATTTGAAAAATAGATTAAGTTATAATAAAAGATGAAAAATTATTAACAGGAAAAATTCTATATGCTAGTAGTAAATAAAGTAGTAAGTAGTAAATAAGATTCAGATCCCTATTTTAAGAAAATTTCACATCTTTTTCTTCAAGTATACCAGAGAAGTCTGCTTTTGCTTTTAGGTGTTACATGTAAGGGTTAAAAAACAGCGTTCAAAATTAGTTTGTGAGAGTGGCTCTAGTGACAACTCTGATCTCCACTTTAAATTGCAGATAATGATTTCTATTGAACATACTGCGAAAAGGTATCCAAAAAATAACTTTTTAACTTTAACTGTGAGCCCGGCATAGTCCTACTGATTAAATAACATGTTTCAATCCAGAACACAAAACAACTGAGAATGCTTCTGTGCTAAGAGTTAGTAGTCAGAAAATTCTTAAAACTGAGAGTGAATTTTCAGTGTTTCTACTGATCTGTATCCTACTGACTCCAGCAACAGATACAGATACGACGCAGGTATGCAGACATGCCTACACTGCGGGCCTATAGATCAGAGTGCATGATGCAGTATGTATCGTGTAGACAAAGAGAACATGCCAACCTGGATACCAGCTGGGCACTATTTTCATCCTCTGCTGAATTCACGTCTTCCAAGCAGGGTTTTCTACGACGTAGCCACAGGCTGACTTGAGGAATGCCATCGGATAGCTCTGGTTGTGGTACCCTGTGGGCCTGAATAGATCCTTCACTCCTGGACTTTGGGATCTAGAAAATAAAATTAAAAAAAAAAAAAAAAAAAAAGAGAGTGAGAAAGCAAGAAAGATAAATTTAACAGTCTTTCAAATTAAATTTCTGAAAAAAGATAATGTATTCCAATTTATTAATAATCCAATGTATTAATAACACCCCAGAAAAATATCCAGCTAGGCATAGACTTTAAAATACATATAAAATTATTATATAGCAAAGGGCATGGGGAGAGGATATACCAATATTTCCAAGGGGAACTTTCAAACCATATATACCCCATACCCTTCTCTGAGATTCTGACACAAATCTTCCCCAGGCCTACCTCTCCTTAGAAAAATCATTCTATGTAAAAAGAAATGATGCAAGTATATCAGACTGGCACCCTGGAGTGAAGGAAAGAAAAAACAGTGGAAAGAGGCAGGGAAAAAAAGGCTGAGAATCACTGAAATAAAGGATGCCAATGTTAGAAGGGTGTCCATACATATTTACTACCGACGAGCAAAATACACACGAGTTTGCTAATAATTTCTATTGTAATCCTCTTTTGCAGGGCAAAATATGGTCTAATAAATTTTTGGTTAAGCTAATAAACAGAAAAACGCAATCTTTTTAGTTCTCTTATAACTTTAGAAACATTGGCAACACATGTCCCAAATGAATACTGGTGTGCTGAGTTCTCAGACTATATGTGAAGTTATGCTCCCTCCAACACCATAAATATCTTCACGCTCTCTTATTTTAGATCAGAAAAAATATGAGTACGACTAATATTCTTTTCTTAAAAATATATAAAAAAAAACATGATGTCAGAATTGCAGGGAAAAATCCAAACCCTTGGATCCCTTGTACTTGTTACACTGGAAGCTTCTTTTCTCTAGGACTTCTCTCGTGCTTGTCCTTACACCCAGAATATCACCTGTTCATCGCTGGCCACTCACCAACTGCCTAAGAGCAAACCAATCCTAACACCCTGTGAGGCTAATTCCATTGTCCATGGAGTTTCTAGGACTAACCTCAGATCTCAGTTACCTTTCCCCGCTTGGAATTCCTCCAACACACCACCACATAGTCCACCCTTGATTACACATTGCCGGATACCTTAATCTTGGTTGTCTCATGTTCCTAGGTCACATGGCCTCAACCAGATCTCTAGAGATAGAGATTAGAGCCTCTTCCTCTTCTTATTTCTCCCCTTTCTCCTTCCTCCCTCTCTTCCTCTTCTTTTTATTATTATTAACATTTTTTACCATAAAGTCTAGCAAAGTTGTGGATCCATTAATAAATAATTATTGTCAGACAACACACTTTTCAACTATAAGACATTCCCAAGACACCGATTGTCCTCAAGACTAGTATAACAATAAAATTAATATGGGAACAACATAAATACTGAATAAATTCATGCCTCTATGAGGATTACATAAAAATGATATATGGGTAAATATATACAATTATGAATTATCAATTAAAAATATTATTCATAAAAAACAGTACACACAAAATATATGAACATTATTTGGCAAAAAGTTACATTTAACATAGAGCAAAGTGAACACTCAATAAAAGCTAACTTTTATTTTGTGATGTAAAATTTGCCCAAATTTCATGATTGCCAATTAATTGTTCATGGCATTTCTTTGAAGAGCATTTGTAAGCTCATGAAAATCAAGGAAAACGAGGAAAAATTTAAAAAATTATGAGCTTACAAAAACATTTCTATAGTCCATAATATTTGCCAAGATTACTTTTTTTTACTGACAAATACTGTATATATTTATCAGATACAACATGTTTGAAATATGTATCACTATGGAATGGCTAAATTAAAAGTAATTAACATGCACTACCTCACATACTTATTTTTTTGTGTGGTGGGAAACTTAAAATTCACTCTCTTACAAATTCTCAAGAATGCCAAGATTACTTTTTAAAAAGAAATATTAAGATAAACAGCAAGAGAACATGACAAGTATAAATATATGCCATTATATATTTCATAAAGGGTCTCCTTTTGAATGTAGTTATTTTTCTTAAGAGTAAACATAAAAAAAATCAAAAAAAGCACTGGAAAAGCAGTAAGATTTCAAACAAATTAGATAAAAATCTCACATTTAGACTTAGTTCCCTCTTGATATTACAGCAAACAGAATAATAGTTGTTTGGCAATACTTCATGGTATTAAAACAAGGAGACAACATTTTAGGTTCAGCGATTAATTACTGAATGTACTATAGAAGCCCAAAATTATACAAAGGTGAAATATTCTAAGGTAAAAAAAAGTAATATGCAGCTTATTTCATTCTGTCGGGTTATATTAAAATAGCCTTTATAATGCAAATCACTTAGAACTCAGATAATAGCAAGTACATCAGCTATATTTTGCCTAAGAATATTTCTGTGATAATTTCTATAGAAATAACATAGACATGATTGTCATTAACCGTGAACTTTAAAATATAAACTCATTATTTATACATCAAAGTAGTACAAAGAACTGAACTCGCAAAAATACCACATGTAGTTTATGAAAGAATAGAATTGCTAGGGGAAAAAAAGTAGCTCAGTAACTCTCAGACTACCGAACTGTGAAATATACATGCATTATTTCAAAAGGAATGAAAGTTTTCAAAGATGACGAATGATATCTTCTCTTGAAGATGTATCTTGGAGACTACATCTTCACTATAGCAATCACTATACGAAAAATAAAAATAATGTGGTAAAATCTGAAAACCTGCTGTCTCACTGATGTCATTTTAGTTCACATGTATAAACTCTGAGGAAAAAGAAAAGACCATTTGCTTTATTTTAGCCAGAAATAAGCTTTTTAGAAACTCATGATTTGAGCCAAAATAAATTTATACTACCCTTGGCCTCATAATAAAGGTAGAAGGAATAGTTTTACTTTTATGCTTTTGGGTATCCACGTCAGGGTCTAGATAGTTTCGTGTTGGTGTAAGCTCTACACGCTCTAGCTTGGAGGTGGCACTCACAGTCCCTTCTCATCACTGAATCCTCTGAGCAGGAGCATTTGAGAGCAGGCAGCCAAGGCTGAGATACAAGTGGCCATGTTACCACAATGTGACTTTTAAAGAAATGCTTCTCATCCAGAGCTGATTTTGTCTGGAGATATCTTTGGTTGTCACGGTGGGGATGGGTGTGTGCTACTGGAATCCAGTGGGCTGAGGCCAGGCATGTGACCAAACATCCCACAATGCGCAAGACAGCCCGCCATAAAAAGAGTTACCTGATTCAAAATATCAGTAGTCCTGCTTGAGGGGGACAAGTAGGAAGAAACCTGTATTGAGGCAACGTATCTCTATATACTGCTCTTCTGGGTCTACTCTCCCTTTGTAGCACCGGCACAGTAAGACATAATGGACCAAGATAAGCTATGAATTTGGCAGAAGTGGGCCAAAGAGGCCACAGGGACTCCAAGCAGGGTCAAAAGTCTTACTGTAACAAGTAGAGTGAACGTGCCCGGGGACACCCGGCCGCAGCAGGAAAATGGCCAAGGGTTTGGGATGCAGACTGGGGCGGTCGGCTTTCTCTTTGCACTACAGTTACAACTGACAGCCACGAGTTCACACCACACTTTGCTTCTTTATTTTAGTCATTTCTTCATTTATTTATGTCATTTAGTAACTTTTGTACTTGAAGGCAAAAACTATAAAATCCCCGAAACCATCTATGAAGAATACTTTGCTCATGAGAATTCTGCCATTGGCTATTTGAGATAAAGATCTAGGTATATGCTGTGCGATTTATGTGCACAACTAAAATACAAACAATTCCATGAATCTTAGAGTACATTCCATGCATGTATTTGCAGGTTTGGAGTAGCTCTAACTGTGGCATTATGAGGTCCTTTAGTATTTAAGATGCCATGGGCAAAGAAACAAAGGAATGTCCTTTGAGAAAGTAAAATTAGAAAACAGGCTCTTAAATCCTGGTGCTGCTGCTGTTGTAAACAAACATTTGTTGTATACTTATTCTGTGCCAAGCATAGTGCTAAGAGATTTATATAAACTAACCCATTTAATTCTCACAACCACCCAAGGAAGCAGGAATAATTATAATTGCCATTTCAAAGATGAGGAAACTGAGGCACAAAGAGTTTGAGTTATTTGTCCCAGTGAGCTAGTGGCAGAGGTGCAGTCAGAACCCAGATAGGCCTCAGTCCCTGTGCTGAATCTTTATTTTTGGTTACATGTTAAATGTTAGAATTGCAAGAAGAAATGGCATTTTTAGATGAAAGTCATACTATCTCTCATAATGTAACCCATTTTCTTTTTTTTCTTTTTGTATCAGTAGTTAAAACCTTCTTTTCTTTAAATTTACCTCTCTGGTACCTGCCGAACCATTCTAGAAAGATATCCTTAGGAAAATGTCAGATTTGAGGGCAATACTAGATGAAAGATATGTTCATAATATTTTTATCTATAACAGAAAAAAAATGTAAGCATTCTAAATAACCAAATTACTGTAATAGGTAAATTATGACTAAGGGTTATTCAGCCATTAAAATATTAGTATCTAAAAATTTTTCTTTTTTTCTTTTTTTTTGAGACAAGGTCTCACTCTGTCACCCAGACTGGGGTGCAGTGGTGTGTTTATAGCTCACCCTCCTCCTGGGCTCAAGTGATCCTCCCGCCCCAGCCTCCCAAGTAGCTATTACAGCAGAAATGTTTGTCAGTTTTGTTAACTGCTGTAGCCCTGCCTCCCAGAACAGAACTCAGCAAACAGTGAGCGACCATTAAATGTTTGTATAATGGATGAATGAGTGAGTCACTGAACAAACTAAATGATATCATCTACTTTCTTCTAAAAACACTGAAATGTTACTAATCAATTGATACCATACAGCACATTAATTCTATTATGTAAACACTGTTCTTACGTTAAAAGTTTCATTTATGCTCAATTTCAAAACTCTGTCAGTTTAAAAAATAGCTATGGTACAGAAATGGGAAGAATCAGATATATAGCAGGGGAATTATTAATGTAAGACCATGAGTCAGCAAAATATATTTACTCCAGCTATATGGCTCCGTGGTAAAGCCATCTGCCCTGGGACTCGGGTTCAAGAAGTCTTATCTAAGCTGCTCACAGGTAAATCTGTACATGGCAGTAGGGTGAGGCCTCCTAGGAATTCTAACACAGGCTCCATTTTGCTATTTTACAAAGTTATTTGTTTAAATCCTTGACTTCAAGTCTTTTGTCAGGAAAAGATTCAGGCAAACAGTAACTGTTTAAACCAAGCAGTTTAAGAATTTAGATATAACTTCAACAAATTTTCAATCTATTAGTAACACAAATTTTGCTTTTAAAAATTTCATCATTTATCTCTAACTTTGTCATCTAATCTCAAATGAAACCCTTTGGCTTCAAGTTCTTGCTAATTTAGAGGATGGGATTACACGGGGGGATGGGGCCTTAAGAATAGGTGTTCTTTAGAAGCTTTCCCAAGAGAGACTACCCAATAAGCAGTCAGTGAATCTCAACCAACGGTGCACATTAGAATATTCTTTGGAGACCTTAAAAAGTACACTTCCCTAAATTCATTCACCACCCTCATTCCCAGTCACGGGTGGTATATCTGAGATGGAGCTCAGGCAGGTAGGAGTTTTTAAAAAATCCCTTAGAATATAACATGTGCTGCTAATTTAAATTTGTCAAGAAGTAATTTTTCTTTGAGATTTTTGAAAATAAGTGTTAACATGAAAAGCAAACTTAGCATAAGTAACTAAAATTGCTTGATCACAGCTAGCTAATACAAGTTTCATATTTATACAAAAAAAAAACTTAGGTGGAAAATTAAGAAATTAGACGAGTATTTTAGAACCATTCAATTTTAGAGTCGAAGAGATGATCTACTCCGATCCTCATTTCAGAAATAAAGTCCAGAGGCCCAGAGAACGGAAATGATTTGTCCAAGGCTGTACAGTGACATAGCAGGAAAATTGGTTATTGAGATCCCTTTCTCCTGACCCAAGTGAAGATGAGCAGTGAGGATGAACTTGCAAAGCCAGGGCAAACTGAATGAGTACTATAGTCCAGGTGGCTTTCTGGGGAGAGGCATTCCAGATAGGAGAGCAGGGCAAAGGTCCCGAGGAGGAAGCATGATGAGCGAGTGTGAGGACTAGCAAGGAGCTCTCTGCAGCCAGAGCCGGATGAATGAGGAGAAAGAGGCAGCAGACAGGGGAGCTAAGCAGAGGGAGGCCCAGACCAATAGGCCTGCAGGCATGTTAAAGACTTTGGCTTTTACCCGGAAGGAAATAGAAAACTTTTGGTGGATGTTGACCAGGGAAGTGACCATGATCTAAGTTTCATTTTAAAAGGATCCCTACTGCTGCATGGAGAGAAGCTTGTAGAAGGGCCAAAGTGGAGGAGACCAGCTAGGAGGTAACTGAGATGTGGGTGGCTTTGACCAGAAAGATGGTGTGAAGAGATGAGATTCTAGGTATATTTTAAAGGTGGAGCTGGCAGAGTTGCTGATGGTTTGGACAGGAGGTATGGGGCAGGTAGGCGTCAAGGAAGACTACAAGGTTGGCCTGAGCACTGAAAGCATGGAACTGCCATTATGGAGCTGGAAAAGAGAGCGGGAGGCGCAGATTGTGGTGAGGAAATCAGGAGTTTAGCTTTGAACATGCTAAGGCTGAGACGCCCATAGTATAGTCAGGTGGAGATCAAGTCAGAGTTGAGAGGCCGGAACCAGATGTATAAATTTGGGAGTCATCTATATCCAGATGGTATTGTAAAACCAAGTGATTGAAAGTGACCATTTAGGAAATGAATCTAGATAGAGAAGGGACAAGGACGAAGAACTGTTTCCTAGAGCACTTCAAGGTTTAGAAGTCAGAGAGAGAAGACCCAGATAAGGAGACTGAAGAGTGGAAGTGAAGTAGAGAGAAAATTAAGAGCGCATCCTGAAAGGCAAGGGGAAAGCGTTTCAACAAGGAAATACAGTCACCGTATGACCCAGCAACTCCCAGACACACGTCCGCATAAAGACCTGTACACGAATGTCCATAGCAGTATTATTCAGAACAGTCAAAAAGTAGAAACAACTCAAATGTCCATCAACTGATGGGTGGATGAGCAAAATGTGGTGTGTCTACACGACAGAATAATTTCAGTCATAAAAGGGAATGAAGTCATGTTAGACGACATAACATAGATGAATCTTGAAAACATTATGTTGAGTGAAAGACAGTAACAAATGGATGCATATTGTCGGATTCCATTTATATGAAATGTCCAGGACATGCAAATCTTACAGAGACAAAAAGTAGATTAGTGGCTACAAGGGAATGTAGGATGGGAAGTAACTGCAAATGGGCATAGCGTTTCTTCTGAGGGTAAGGAAATGTTCTGCAGTTGGACAGTGATGCTGTTTGCACAACTCTAAAAACTGTTCAATTGTAATTTTGAAAGGATACATTTTACACCATATGAATTATATATATTCTCAATAAAGCTGTTATTTAAAAAAGGAAGGAGAGAACCAAGTGTGTCAAACGCTGACAGGGTGAATAAGATGAAATTTGAGAACCAACCACCCAATTTGGCAATGCGCCGTTTCGTGTTGTAGTGGGGATTGATGAGAGTGGATGTCAGAGAGAAGAGGAAGTGAGAACAGTAAGCATATGCACAATTCTTCTGAGCATTTTGTTGTGAAGAATAGCAAAGGAATGGGGTGATTGCTAAAGGGAGCTGTGGAGTCAGAGGATTTTTTTTTTTGAAAAATAAGATAGAAAACATTACAACACATTGTTATTCAATGGAAATGACTCAGTAGACAGACCTAAAACTGATGGCTCAGGAGAGGGAAGAGGAAGGAGGGAATTGGGGGAGGAGCGTTCTTGAGTGGGTCAGACGGGTTGGGATTAGGCAGACAGGGGAGGGGCCCACCCACCCAGGAAGGAAGGAAGGAAGGAAGGAAGGAAGGAAGGAAGGAAGGATATGTTGTCCTTATTAGAGTGAGTGATCCCAAGTGTGTTTTTCTCATTTTTCTATCTCTTGCCTGTAAGTCTTTGACATATAAGAGGTGATTAATGAATGTCCAATATAATATTTTCCTTATAAAAACAAACATATTCCTTTGCTGTTTATTTTTCCCCTCCCTTGCTGCCCCAAATATACGGCTGATGAATCAGTTGGACCAATCTACTTATAAATTATATATGATAAAACTATAACCAGTTTTTCCTTATAGGTTTCTTTATATGTAAGTGGAATAAAATAATATGTTCAAAAAGTAATTACAACCACTTTTCTGAACGCTAATTAAGTCCACCAAAGCACTGATCAAACATGAAAGTATCTTTTGATAATGATATTCATGTGTTCTTAAAAATATTATCTTATTCTTCTCAGCATAAATATGGGGGGCGGGGGTAGGAAATAATGGAGCCTAGGTTTCTCCAAAAAATACAAGTTAACTCCTCAGGGAGAGATAAGACTGCTCAGGATTCTGTGCTCTAAAACTTCTCATACTGTTCAGTAACAGTTGAGCTGCTCCCTCTGAAAACTCTAGAACTCATTACCTATGATTGTAGATAGGAACTACTATAATTATCTGGTGATCTGTTTGCATTTCTATGATAAATCTATAAGTGAAGGCACATTTGTGGGGTGGGGGAAGTACCTTCCACCTTCAACCAGTAATAGTGAAAGGATGTTACATTTCAAGTTTCTTCTGAAGGTGCTGTTTGGAGAACAGGACAGCACATCTGTATCTCTGTGTATTTGCCATTGTGTGTTGTGAGCATGACTGCCAAAAAATGATTAAAGGGGATAAAACAAATGGTATTTATTCATAATCCAAGCTTTCTTTTAATGTACCCCTTACTATAAACAAGGAAAGCTCATGGAATGTTTTGCTCTCCTTTTGCCAAACTGGGAATCTAGTGAACTCTATTCACAAAGCTGACAGGAAATTACAAGGTCAGGAGCCGCCGAGGTCTCCATTAGGAGGACCATTAGGCGCTGCTCATTGTGACAAAGCCAGAAGTGTTACCAGTTACTTGATTTTAGAAAATGCACCTTTTCAATGACTTAGAAGCCATTTACATTGTCATAAATATGAGTGAACACGTTGTTTTACAACATATTCATCTGAACTCTCTTTCTTCCTGTTGCTAGCCGCATCATTTGCAGCAAGTCCCCTAACTTCTCTGAGGCTCAATTGTCTCACATCTGTATAATTAAAAACCGATGCCTCCAAGTTGTGATAGAAATTAAATGAGATAACTCATGTATCATTAGTGCCTGGAATAGACCGGGCACACAGCAAATGACAGAAGTGAGAGCTATTAATTTTCATAATAATATAAATAATAAAGACTGTAGAACTTGGGAAGACATGTCATTATGACTAAACTATCCTCGTGGTTTAAACTTAAATAGCATTTTTCTTTTCTTTCTTTCTTTTTTTTTTAAAGGCCGGTCAAGTGAAGCAGTGGGAGTGGAGAAGGAACAAAGGAATCTGTAACTGGTTGTGATCAATAAGTTGTAAACACCACTGCACTCGGACCGACCTTAAATAGCATTGTTCAAATTTGACAACGGTTCAGTTCAATAAGCATTTACCAAATGACTATGACATGCTGAGCCTTAGGCTAGGCCCTGGAATCATTAATGATGACAGCTGTAGTCTTAAAGAAGTGCATGGCCAGCAGGAAGATAGACACATGGATTCTAGATATACAACACTGATCCTCACAGCCTTATTCTGAAAGAGCTTATACTCTACTGAAAGGCAGACAAAAACCATTCGCCCACTTAGATCTGGATGTCATTCCTCTGTGTTTCCTTGCCATTCACCAAATCCCAGCTTTTATCTATATACTCTCCTTCTCTCCCTATCACTTTAGCTTGCACCCCTCACCTTTCTCATTTGGACTGTATCTTCCTTACGGTCTACTTTTTAATCTACTCTCTCTCTTGCCAGGGGTGATCTGATCCTGCTCCCTGATTAAAATTGCTCGCTGGCTTCCCATTTCATATAGTCTATAATCCAAACTCTTAGGCAGCACATAAATGGCACCAGACTATTTCTGTAGGTTCATTGCCTGCCACTTTCCTAGACACCACACCCTGTAAACCAAGATTTTTCCAAGTCTATAAACATGCACATTGTCTCCTGTACCTCCCTCCCTTGGAACGTGCTGTTCCCTCTGCCACACATCCTTTTCCAACACTTAAGTTCTATCTTGGCTACGCAGTACATACATAATTTCTCTATGACTTAACACAGGCATAGATGTAATCAGCCGCCGCCTTCTCAGTTTGCTCATTATAATACAGACGTGATTATGACTCCTCATTTATGTACCAAATTCCATCTATATGCCAATAATTCTTAAAGGTGTATCTCTGTCCAGACCTCTCTTCCGAGCTCAAAATCTGTATCTAACCAGGAGCTTCAATTAACATCTTCATCTGGAAGATAGTGAAACTAAAAGTACAGAGACACTATGGAGCACGCAGCAGGGCCAGGATTCAAACCATTAGACTACATGGTCTCTAATCGGCTACTTACCCACACCGCGAACCTGAGAGTCATCTTTACCTAAGTCTACTTCTCCTCATCTCCACCCATTCCAGGCTTTCATATGTTACTGTCTGGACAACTGCACTGATTGGTTTTCCCACTTCCACTTTTGCCCTCTTCTGATTATATTCACCATATAAAAGCCACGTTTACATTTTTGAAGCAGAAATTGAATTATAGTTGCCCTTATTTAAAGTTTATCAATGGTTTCCCATTTCATTTTGGAGAAACTCCCAAATTCTTAGTAGCCTGTGAAGCCCTTCTCCAGCCTCTGCTTCTCTCACTGGGCTTCAGCCTCCGGAAGCAGCCTCATCCAGTGATGCAGCCCAGGGCCTTCTTAGGAGCAGTTACAATACTCAAAACACTTGTCCCCTGCTCCTCATCTACTTTTAAGTGCTTTAGTCTCAAAGGAAATGGAGCTTCCTTCAAGGCTCTCCCTGATGCATCAGCTTCAACCAGGTGTTCTTGCTACATATCCTCCGTGCACTCTATTTTCCTTCCAAGCAATTTACACAATGTGTAACTGAACATTTGAGCATTAGTCTATATCCCTCGCTAGTCTGAAGACCACGCATCGAGTTCAATTATCTGAATGCTTAGTTTCTAGTTCAATGCTGGGCATGTGAGAGACAATTAAGTATTTTGAAAAAATAAATTAATGCAGGCTCAGTGTCTGGTAAGACAAAGAAAAGAAATCATCAAAATTTCATCATAACTCAGCATGAAATGACTAAAAGGACTAACATCAGAAGGTGAATGACTCAGAGTATACAACCACAATCACTATGCACCCAGATAAAATATAACTAATCCCAATAACATGCATAATTGATATAATGTCAAGTTTCAAAACCTAAAAATTAGCTCTAAACTGGGGCTTTGGCAATTTGAATTTAACTTACATTTCTATCCTGAACCTATAATCTAAAAACCAAGTTATTTTTCTGCGCTCCCTTTTTCCTTAAAGACACATTTCTGCTGTAAAAATGAACAGCAATAATTAAAATTTCAACTTAAGAAGAAAATAGTTCATGAAAAATACAGTATTACCATTCTGTAGTATCAGTGAAATGGGGGAGTAAAAAACAAGTCTGCTTGATGTTATGCCAACATAATAATACAAAATAAGATAAAACAGAATTTTTCTTATTGTTTATTTTGTTCTAAAATCGATTCAATAGACCATAGTCAGATTAGTCTTCTTAATACACACCTACCATAATGTCACTCACAAAACTTAACTGCCAGTGTTTTTAATATATAATCAATTCACACAACTACTTAAGCAAAAACACTTTATAATGGAGAGCTAAATGGGAAAAGTACATTGAATTGAAAGATACTTCATAAAATAGGAAATATAAATAACTCTACACAGAGAAATACATGGAATTTCATTAGCAATAAATAAAGAAATAAATTCACAACAGGGTCTTATTTTCAGTCTTTTTGCTCATAGAAAAGGATTAAATTATAACACCTAATACTGAGGAGGATGTGTGCAACCGACACTCTCATATTTCTAGTGGCTGTGTAAATTTTTATAACTCCTTGGCAAAAATTTAATTTAGCACTAGGTTTTAAGGGTCATAAAAATATTTATAACACTTGGATTAGTGAATCGCTTCTAGCAATCTAACCTGAGGCAATAATTCTAAGAAATAAATCTTATGCTAAAAAATGTTTACCCAAGCAGTATTTATAATATTGAATAATACTATAATACTGAAAACATCTGAAATATAGCAATTTGAGAATGATCATCATTGTTATTATGAAGCCTCAACTAACATAGAAAATGCTTATATTAAGGAGAAAAGGCAGAAAATAAAATGCTTGTAAAACATATCTTTCTTGAACATATTCACATACACATAGGAAAAGAGGCAAAATATTATACATCAAAATGCCAACAGGTATTAATACAGGTAGAGAGGGGGAAGCTGGGTTTTTGCTTCTCTCCTCTATTGTCTGATATTTTGAGGGTTTTTTGCAATGTTATTTGACTTTTATCATGAAGATAACAAAAAAACTTCAGTTGCTCCCCACTATCTACTTAACAAGATTTAAATTTATGAGTCCCAATCTCTTATTTAAAGTACTCTTCAGTTCACCTCCACTTTCCCCTCACATCTTATACTTCTCATCCCTGATACTGTATACAGCCCTTAACAAGGTCTCTCTCAGTGGGACCAATGGTGGTGCTCACTCTGAATAAATCCTTTCTCTTTCTGAACATTTCTGGCTCATTCCCTCCTAGAGAATGATGTATTTTAGTGAAAGAAATTTGGTACTTTCCTGACATTCTATTTCCATAAAAAAGACTGTTTATAAAAGTCATAATCTATTTAATTTGGAAATTGGAATTAGAAAAAGTCAACGGAGCTACTACAACAGTAATGTATTTTCCTCTTGCAGACACAGATTAATGAACTTTCTTTATTTTCTACTTATCATGTCTTAAAATAGAAAACACATTTCAACAAATCAATTAGTCAAGTTATATTCAATATTTAGAATTTTGTTTTCTTACTTAAAATTCATTCATTAACATTTGACACACACAGTAAACTTGAACAGTGTCAATATTGGTTTTCAATATAATTACTAGGTATGGCTAATTATTTAGGACTGCAAGAATTAAGGCAATATTTAGCAATTGCTTTAGGAATTTTCTTTATCATTTATAAGGTATTTAATGCACATAAAATCTGGGTACAAGAGTCCCCAGTAGATTTTACATCTGCTCCTGATAGTGTAGGGCACATTGTTATCACAATGAGCAAAAGTAAAAACTTACGGAGCCTGATGGAATGAAAAGTTAATATGTAATTTTTCATAGCAATATCCACATGGTAGGTAAAGGTGTTAGATTTCTAGGATACCCCACTGAAGTCTATTTAACTAATTACTCTGTGAGTTTGGTAGGCTAGCCTGATAGGGAACTGCATTCTCAACAGTGTGGCTGACATATAAAATGGTCTTCAGAATGGATGTTGGGAATAAGAAGTTGCGAGCCATCAGATGCCTTTACATACAAAACACGTCTAACGTTAGTAGCCGAGAAGAGTAGCTGTCATCATGCAGAACAATATACGATTAGCATAAAAACATTTTAGAGCTTTTGCACTTAAGAAAGGCTCTAAACCATGGGTTAAGAAGTAAAACAAGAACAGAAAAAGATAACTTTCACTAAGCCCTATGTATTTATTAAGTCCCAGGCAGTATACCAATGATTTAAATATAGTATATTACCTTTGATCCTCACAACAACTCTCCAAAGCAGGTAGAATAACATGGCAGAGGAGATAGGACTATAGAGATGGGAGGTAATATAAGGGTAAGGAGTTTGAGCTTTTGGATCAAATATATCTGATGTTTATTATCCCTACAACCTTGGGAAAGTTAACTAGCCTCTCTAAGTCTCTGTTTTCACACCTATAAAAAAAGTAGGAAAACGTGGTAGAATGTTACTGCTGTTTACCAAATATTGGTAAAATTGTCTTTCCTTCTAGACACATCCTAGGGTTATATTTCCTGCCCCACTGGGGGCTGGGTGGGGCAACATGGTGGGTTCTGGCCAATGAGTTTTGAGCAGAAATGATGGAGTTACCTCTGGGCCAGAGCATTTAATTGCCAATGCAAGATCCTACAGAACTCCTTCTTTTTCCTCCGGCAGAGTTACTGGTTACATTTGTGACAGGCTGCTCTGTCAGTCCAGGTCCCCGAGTGATCAGTATACACAGAGCCCACTTGCCAATCTAAATTGGACAGGCAGCGCGAACAAGAAAAAATGTTCTATGCCATTAAGATACTGGGACTGTTTATTACTGAAGTATAACCAAGACTATCCAGACTGACAGGGATCATTTCTATCCTATAGTGTTGTGAGGACTTAATGAAGTGGCATGAGAAGTATTTTTCACAGTGTCTAGCATATAGTAAATACTCAAGAAGTGACACCTTCCTATATTATTATTACATATTATCCCTCTTATCAATGAGAATACTGAGATCACAATATACTCTGTAATGTGCCCAATAATATATCACTATTAGGAGACATAGTTGATTCCCTGTGACTCCGAAAAGATCTTTCATTAACGTCTTCCTTCTCTAGTCATCTGACCCAGCAAAAAAAAAACAACTAATAATTATTATCCTTTTGTTCACATTTGTGCCTTTTCAGTTATTTTTCTAAAACCCTCTGAGATAGGAAAATAAATTCCCTTTTATTCTTTAGATTTGTTTTCTGTTTGCTATTTATTTTGCTTAATAAATTTTATCACAGAGCAAGGCAATCTTTATGTAAGATTTAGCAATCAAACCCCTCTACGATTTGGCTGTAGCCTACCTGTCAGAATTTTATCTTTTATTACTTCCCTTCATAAACAGTCCGCTCATACTAGTCTAGTATATAAACTCTGATCAAAGTCTAAGATGCTCACTTTCTCCTTCCGGTCTTTGCTTATGCCATTCTATCTGAAATCCTTCTTCTGTCCAGTTTCCAATTCTTCTTTTTAAAAATTCAGCCTAAATTCTATCTCTTTCATGCAGCCAGCTCTAATAAATTTAATAGCATATATGGTCTAATCCACTTATTTGAAATTTGTTTGTTTGAGACAGAATCTCGCTCTGTTGCCTAGACTAGAGTGCCGTGGCATCAGCCTAGCTCACTGCAACCTCAAAATCCTCCTGGGCTCAAGTGATCCTCCTGCCTCAGCTTCCTGAGTAGCTGGGACCACAGGTGCATACCACCATGCCCGGCTAATTTTTCCATTTTTAGTAGAGACAGCGTCTCACTCTTGCTCAGGCTGGTCTCGAACTCCTGACCTCAAGTGATCCTCCCGCCTCGGCTTCCCACAGTGCTAGGATTACAAGTGTGAGTCACCCCCGTCCGGCCTTTCATATGATTTTATAAAATAGTTTTCTACTGCGGGGCATAAAAAGCCTGGAAAGTACATCTCCCAGAATCTCTTGCCAGTAGGGTTCTGGTTAATTTCTTCCAGTGAGAGGAATTCCTACAAGATTTGGAAGGCAGAGGAAAAGATAATGCTACTTTGGGTATTATAAAGAAAACAAAAAAATTGAGAGAAAGTATTTGGAACACATACAACTGAACACAGCTAACAAACTCCTACAAATCATTAAGAAAAAGGCAAACAATCCAACGGTAAAACTGTCAACAGCAGGAAAAAGCAGTACACAGATGAAGAATCAAGATATGACCAAAGGTTAATAAACATATGAAAACAAAAACGGGAAAAGCTGCCCACTTGTATTCATCAGGATAGACTACATTACGACGATGTTACAAATTAACAAAAATCTCAGTAGCTTAACAAAACAGAAGTCTATTTCTTGGTCATGACACAGATCCAATGTAAGGTGATGGGGGCAACACAAAGTCACTAAAAGATCACGCTCCACCGTCTAGTCGCTGTACAGAAAGAAATGGCTGCAGAGTCATGCAAAAACTTTTGAATTCTCTGCTCCTGAAGTGACACTTGTCACTTCTGCTCATGGCCTATTGGCCAGAAGTAGCTGGCTGGCCCCACCTAACTGCAAGGGGCAGGAAAAATGGATATTCAGTTACTAATAAATGTCTTTAGCACAACTAGATATTAGGGCAGTTAAAATTAAGGCAGTGACAAGATGCATCTCATACCCATTAGACTGAGGAAAAAAAAACCAAAATCTCTGCTATCAGGGGCTGGTGAGGACATGAAAAATAGAAAAAATCATATAGAACTGTTAGCGTGCAAACTGGTACCACATCCGAAGAGGCACTCGTAACGTCTGGACAAGCTAAAGATGTACATACTTATGCTCCATGTGCATAAAATGAGTCAAGTGACAATTATTCACTTAAAGATAGTTTGTAATAGCAAAATACTGGAAGCAACCTAAATACTGGAGACAACCTAAGTATTGGGAAAAAAACTATAACAATGGCTGAAAGTGAATACTGATAGAACATATTGAAAAGAAAATTTAAAAAGGAAGCTGCAGAAGGAGGTGCTCTGCATACTATTTTTATACAAAGTTTTAAAACCTGAAAAACTATAATATACATTGTGTATAAATATATAGATATGCAGTTGGCCTATAATAATATGCATGGAAATGATAAATATTAACTTTAAAATAAAGTTAAAAGGGGAGGAGAGATTGTACACTAGAGTACATTAGTCATAAAGCTACTTGTATCCTTTAATTCTACGACAGGCAATAAAATCTAAAAAATGTACTCTTCCACATTCAAAAGTTATTCTTTATTAACTTTATGGTTGTGCTTTTTATATTAATGATAAATTAGAAATAGTCCCAATATTCAAAATGGCCAAATATATGACAATACATGAAATATTATGAATATTAGATGGGATAATATACATTAAGTAGTTAGTACAGTGCTTGACACTTGATCAATGTTAGTTATCATCATCACTATTATTCTATTACTTTTTAAAAATTCTTAAATTTTTTTAATTGATACACAATATTTTTCTACTATTACTCTTACTAAAGGAGTAAGTATGCAAACTAGGTTGACGCATAGAATCACATGGTGGAAATAATGTTAACTGGAAAAAGTAGAACACTAATTAGAATGTATACATTAATAAAAGCAACAAAATACATGCATATCCATTAGCAATGATTTAAAAATAACTTGGGAACTTGAAACCTCAATGCTTAAGTTACTTTTTCTATTAATTTGTGTTTTGAAAATTATATTTACATTGTCGCTAAATTTTTTCAAAACCCTATATTATTTTAAGTGTCTGGTTTACATTGCTAATAAGTGAAGGCATTTTTAAAACCATTTGAGAAAATGCAACTGTGACATCTCAACTCATTATTGAAGAAAATCTCCTTAAATGATTCATGGTCCCTGAAATCATTAACCTTTGAAAAGAAAAATAATTTAACAGTTGCTTCTACTTCATAACTGTTTACTTGACCAACTACATTAACTTTGTCACACATTTTATAGTTAATATTGACTCTGCTTAATAAGGAAAAATCTATAAAAGCATTAGGAAAATCCAATGACTAACCAAAGCTATTAGTTGCTTATAATTTTAACTTTTATCAGTACATTTTTAATCCATTGATAAAAGTCAGGAAGGAAATATTAATGGATCATTGCTTATTTTATACCTTATCCTAGCACTAAATGAATCTGATATTCATCCTCATACAATGACCTGACTTTGAGTTTTTTGCTGAGGTCAAGAATATAACAACTATAGCGGGGAGTCTAGAGTATACCCTAACGCAAGAGAGAAGGAAGATCATTTTCTTCTCTCAGGTCACTGAACCCTTTTTCAGGTTTATACAGTGAGGAATGAATACAGGTTGTGAGGGCTTTTAGAGCCACAGCATCTGTGTTCAGTATAAAAAGATTTTCTGTTTCCTCTCATAGTCATGACTGCACTAGGTTACAAGAAGCTGTGTGTCTTTGTATATTCTGTACCTCTTTATCTAAAAATCTATTTGATGTTATCTTCTGTGTCATCTATTCCAATTATTTTTTGGCATATACAGTCTACATAGTATTGGGCATGAAACAGTTAGATGAGTATGACCTTGAGCTAGCAAGGCTGGGAATCATTACTCATGCAGAAGTGTCATGGCATTATGTAATGGAGATATCATTTTTTCTTCCATCTTGGACTCACATCAAGAAGTGGCTTTCCTACCTAAGGAAGAGAAATATAACCCTTCCCATTGCCCAAGCACAGAGACAACAGCTGGCAGAGGGAACACACACGGGGACAGATGGCTTATACTAGAGAGACATCTCCAGAGCCAGTGGACACAGGCCCTTTCTGGATTGCCATTTTCCACCTCTAGCCTATATAGGGATCAGAAATACTTATCAGAAATACAGCTGTAACTAGAGATGCCAGAGAAATACAGCAATGAGGGCCAAACGGAGTAACATTAATACCACGGATACACATCATTCTCATAGCTCACTAAGTCACTCTAGAAAGAACACACCAACCGTATTTTTAAGGTGTTCTCAGCTTTAGCTTTCAAGTATCAATTGCAGGAAAAAAGATTTTAAGATAAAATCTTGGTGACAGAGGTAATGCCCAAATAATCTCTTCTAAGTTCACATGCTCTGCTTCATTTCTGGGATTTGAAATTACAAAGATTATAATCACCCCAAACTAAGCAGAGCTTACTTTGCTCATGTAAATTTAAACTTGTTCATGTCAGGTCACAAAGAAGCTAAAGACACAAACCAAGATTTAACCAATTGAAATAATTTCTCTATTAAATTAGTTGGGTCATAAACCATACAGGGAGACAGATGAAGGGGAGGACAATAAGTACACATTAATTATTGATTCTGTATGTGACTAAAATATTTCAAATAGGATTAATTTCATGAAAGTAATAGACTCCCTTCAAACAATGTTTATGACCAGTTTCAAGAGTATCTTTCATTTAGGGATTGATTCATAGGGTCTCATCACCTCAAAGTAGTTACATCAATATAACTACTTCAAGTTAATAAGCAAATGTTACCTAAAAATGTTAATTAAATCCTATAACATTTTTTCAATGCATTTGTTTTACGAGTATATTTTTGACACTGAATTTTTATTAACTGCACAGTCAACAAGATTTCTACTATACATTTGAATTAATTATTGCACACACAAATATTTCAGTGAAAAAGGTAAAAAAATAGTTTGAATCTGTAACGGAAACCATGATAGATAGCTGAAACATTTTTCTAAAAAAAAAATCAAGGTAGAATAGTTTTATAAGGAAAGATATTTTTATTTTTTTAAAAAATGAACTGAACACTCTTGCCATAAATAAAACAGTAATGGCTCGATACTTTGCTTAAATTGCCTTTGAAAATAAAGCTACAATTATTTTTATAGTAACTTGTAATGAATATCAAAGAATAGAATTCTTTTAAATTTTGCCTGTCATGGACTAAAGAAAGTTTGGAGAACATCCTGCCTTAGAACTGGAAAAAAAGTAGCTCCGTAAATGCCATAGTGGCCAGTTAGAAGTATTTATATACCTAGTAAATAGAAGTTCTACTCAAAAGAGAAGATTAAAGATTAGGAAAGTAAGGAGCTATAAAACTAACACAATCACCTTTCTGAGTGGACAAATAACCAAAATCTCATGACATATTTGGGTTTAAAGGAGTTTTTCTTTTTATTGGCAAAAATAATTATGTGCATTTTGGAGTTTTGTTAATAAAGGAAACACAATTTTACATGTTAGACCCTTTATTCTGTCATAGCCATGATAGTTCTTATATTTTCTTACTAAAATCTACTTAAATACTTTCTATTCACCATGTGTTACTTTTATAACTATGAAAAATCAATAAAGTGATTTCTATTTTGAAAAACAAAAATTACAGCTGGACATTTTACTTCACCCACAGGAGGGAAAAAGCATCACATGCATTTCTATTATGCTCACAAGTACCTTGGGAAGATCTGCTACACTTCATTATTTCCTAAGTTGGAGGCTGGAAAATTCTGATTAAGCAGAAGTACAACCATATGCTAAAAAACGTCAATGTCTGTTAAATAATAGCAGTGTCCTGAGAATTTTTGGATGAATGTAACTTTGAATTAAACGTTCTATACCAAAAGTGCTTTTTATACCACCAGGGTTTTTGCCTCAAAAAAACAAAACAAAACAAAACAAAAAAAAACACAAAACCCCAATGACGAAGTAAATATAAACAACAGAGCATGGAAAACAAGAGCATGAAGAGCCATGCTAAAGGTTTCACAGGGCAGCCTGAAGAGCAGATACAGTTTACCTTGGTTTTTGGAGATGGTTTGGGCATGTCTCTTTCCAAGCCCTTTTTTAAAACGATGGGCAGGGAGTTCTTACAACTGGCCTCCTATAAAAGAAGTAAAAAAGAAACATTAGAGATTAAAGAACATTTACCCTTACCAGAAATAATTACAAGGCAGTGAAAAGCAATTTTTAAGGGAGACAAGGCATTTCTGGATTGAACTGATCACATCAGAAGCCGGTGAGACTGCAGTGAGGAGTCAAAACTTTTCCTCTCTTATGTGTCACACACAACACTAAAGTAAGACAAGGCAGTGATGGAGTTTTGGGGCACACAGGACTTATGTGTTCAGAGATGAGCATTAGAAATCTTATCTACACCGTCACTTTATCATACACATCCACTACAGAAAACTCACCTCTTCTTTTGAGAAACGAACAGTTAATTCTCCAAGATAATCAACCAACAAACTTAGTTGCCAACTTCCCTCACAATATTTTACAGATGGGTTCTGACTCTTTACATCCTTCATCTTAAATTCCTTCAGATAATTTAGCAAACCACCAGTGAATAGTGATAGTTTCATACTAATACCACAACTGAGGAAAAATATATGAGTATCTGCTTCTGAAATTATTAAACTTCTAAGCTCTTGGTTCACACCAAAACAATATTTGCAAAAATAATGGCAGAAATTGCAAGGAGGCAGCTTAGATGGAGTTATAGAGCTTTACTATTTATTCCTACATGATAAACAGAAACAATAATCATCTTGTTTGTTTTTTCAATAATGTAGGGCCTCACTTCTGAACAGCCATTAACTTAGATAAATTTTCCATAGAGGAGTCTATCTCCATATTGAAATAGGAAAGTAATACATAGAAGATTACAGACAAAACAAAGCTAAGGGGAAAGTCAGATTGCTTTTACTTGCTCCGTAATCCTCTGCATCCCATTTCTTCCCTTACCGTGCCTACCATTCAATAATCTAAATCACAGATTTTTTTTGTTTCCTTTATAGCTAATAATTACAATATTAAAAAAAATTTAGTCTGTATACTTTACAATGTTACTAAATTTGCTAGAATTATATTCATTTACTTCATGTATTAGGATAAAATGTCCCTCAAGAAAATAACAATATTACTTACTACTAATAAATGTTACATCTTACAATACATCACACACTGTGCTAAAGATTCTGCACTCACAATGCCATTTTTACTCCCAGGAGCCCTATGAACCAGGAACTACTGTCATTCATCATCGTCACCCTTTTAAGGACAACACAGTAAAGGCTTACAGAAGTTAAGTAAACGTGCCCAGTGTCACATAGGACTCAAAGATGGTTCTGTGTGACTTTTAAGGCCTGAGCTCTCATTACCTTTATATACTACATCTCATCCGCTTGACATCTTAAACCACTAAGCAGTGGAGTCATAGCATTTTAGAGCCCAAAGAGTTTTTTAAAGGTCAACTCGTCTACGCCTTTAATTGCACAGATGACAGACTTGGATCCTGAGGTGATATGCCCAAGATCACATAGACAGTGGCGGAGCTGAGACTCATGCCCGGACCACAGAACAGCACCTGTTCTTGGGTTTGTGCTGGGAACAAACATTCCCTGACTTGTCGGGAATTGGGAGTCTCTTCCAAGCTGGGAGGTAGCTGCAGGTGCTGCCAACACCCTCAGCCGCCCATGGCCTCACGTACAGCCCTCAGTAAGGACCAAAGGGTACATTTCTGAGATGCCCAAGTAAGTATTCCGGTCTTACCCTGGCCCACCACTTTCGGCACCTGCCGCTGGTAAGCCACTTACTGGAAATAGTGAATGAGCCCATGCCTGCTTCTGACTCACTGTGAGAGGGACACACTATATCCAGCATGACATTTAGAAGAGCCAAGTGATTAACTGCATAATCCATTGCATAATTTGGCTACACTTGGACGATATAATTATGTTTAATGTTTGTACCCCGTTTTTAAATTACTGGTATGTCAATGCTAGAATGTGATGAGAAGAAACAAGGCTGTTAAGGGAAATGAATCGGAATGGCTGACCTTTGTTTATGACTGAGAGTTCACAAATGCTTATAATTCTTACTTATGCACAAAATAGAAGTGATGGTATTTATTACTCCTAGTTTTCCTTTCTGTCCCTGTGAGTTAATGAGCACAAGGCTGACAGCTTTTCCCTGTAAGATTCTGAAAGCATTTTTTCTAAACTTTTATCTGAAAATGTTATCTATATGAATTACGTTTATTTTTTTGTTTTATGACTCTAAATTCAGGCAAAGTCAAGTTTAGCAGTCAGAGAACTGAACTAGGAGTCAAGAGATCTGGCTCAAGGGAGAAGCAATACTTATTGGTAAAAAGACAAACCACCACCTGTTCCGAGTTGCAATCCTAGTACCCCACCAGGATGGTACTGAAACAGCAGCCCCTCCCATGCATCAAGCAGTGAGCCGGGGGTTCCAGAGCCACAGGACACAGGTGACATCTTCCTGCAAGGCCAATATTACTCAGATTTCTTGAGAAAGCTAAAATAATTCAACTAGCAGCTTAATAACTGGTAGTAACTCAACGTATTCTTTTAAAACATACAATATGAAGTTAAGCGCGAAATATGAAGATAAAATGTTTTATAAATTGTACTTTTCAAAAGCCCTTTACATTTGTAGATAAGTATCTAAGAGAATTGGAAATTTACAACCACACAAAAACGTGTACACAAATGCTCAGAGTTGAGTTACTCACAATAGCCTCAAAGTGGAAACAATCCAAATGTTCATCAAGTGATGAATGGAGAAACCGAATATGATAGAGCCACACAATGGAGTACTATTCAGCTATAAAAAGTAAAGAAGTACTGGTAACTGCTACGATATGGATGAACCCTGAAAACACGCTAAGTGGAAGAAGTCAGACACAAAAGAACATACACTTTGTGATTCTACTTATATGAAATGTCCAGATTAAGCAAATACTTAGTGACAGAAAGTAGATTAGTGGTTGCCAGGGGCCGGGAGAAGGCAGGAACGGGGAGTGACTGCCAATGGGTCTGGTCTGCGTGAGGTTTCTTTTTACAGTGATAAACGTGTTCTAGAATGAGGTAATGGTGATGGTTGCACAACTTTGCGAACATACTTCAAACCAATGAACTGCAAGTGTTAAAAGGGTGAATTATACGGTATGGGAGTTGTATCCAAATTTTTTACAAAGCCATTTAAAGCAAGTCCTCGCCCTCTCAGGGTAAAGGGAAGAGACCTTGGGTTTGTGTTCAAACTCTTCCCTTAGAAGAACTTCTTTGAAAAAGTTTGAAGGGGGATATTTCGTGTTTCTAAGTGTTAAACTGTATGTGGGCATAAAAATTCACTTAACAGATACTAACTGAATCCTATTCCTAATTGAAAAGGGTGCCATTCCAATGCCGGGCCCTGGAGAATAGAATGCCAAACAAGTTGGACATGAACATATATATGGTATATTTATATTTATTTTAAACATTTGGTCCACTTAAATGAGGCTTTTGACTGAACCAATTACTCACTCTAATGACTTCTGTGCAAAGGCTACTTGCTTAAACCAGCTGTGTCACTGTGTCATGAAAACACCACTTAGAAATACAACAGGGAAGGGAAAAATACCTTGTGTATCATGACTTTTTTGGCCTTACTATTCAACTACCAACTACTAATGACATTAAAAATAAAGAAAACACTCACTGTCCCTGCAGCCTAGCCCACTACTCCCACAGCTCTTCCCAGGATCGCTCCCTCACTTCATTCAGGTCTTTGGTCAATTTTACTAGAGCGGATTCCCTTCCCTGGGCGTCCTATTTAATCTCCAATGCTCTCCCCTCCCACTTGTTGCTCTCCATCCCTCTATCCATTTTCATTTTTCTCCACAGCCCTGAGAAATATCTGACTTAAAATTACACTTACTGTGAGAGGACTTGGTCAGTCTTGTTCATGAGTATATCTACAGGGCCTAGAACAGGGTTTGGCACACATTTGTTGACTGACTGAGTAAACTGAATGAAGGAATAAAATCCCTTTTCTAACCTGTTATAATCCCCTGTGTGTTCCTTCTGTTTTTAATTCCCTTCTTTTTCTTTATCTCTTCCCTCCTTGCTTTAATTCCCTTCTTAACCAGCTTACATTCATGATCTTTTATTCCCTTGTTAATATCTTAATTTCCTTTGTCTAGTCTCCAATCATTGCCTTAATTTTGCAAAAGTACAACCTTGGACGAATCCAGCTATGTGCCTTCTCTATGCTGGGAATGAAGCAACTGAAAGTGGTTGCTCTGTTTCTTCATTATCATGAAAAACATTTTGGAATTGGTTGATGGATTTCCCATTAAATTTATGACCAAAAACCTTGAATGGTCCTGATCTCATGTACAGCAATACTGCTATACTTTCTTAGTTTTTAATAACTTGACTTTCCAATTGCCAAGATGGTATTTCATGTCTTCTCTCTTCTTGACCCATTTTCCTTCCATTCTTACTTCATACTTCTTTGGAAAAACAGATGCATGGGACCGGAAGCTACTGAGAGAGGGGAGGTGCCAGTTTGTTTTTTTTTTTTTTTCCAACTAGCTCTTGTGGGAACTAATACAGTGAGAACTCACTCACCCCCAAGGGAGGGCATTAATCTATTCATGAGGGATTCACTTCCTTGAATCAAACACCTCCCCTTAGGTTCCACCTCCAACACTGAGGACCAAATTTTAACATGATATTTGGGAGGGACAAACCACAGCCAAACCATAGCAGACTCCAATTCAAGTTACTCCTTTCCTGCAAACTTTTAATTATTGCTGCCTACCAGATCAAATTTAAATTCTTATTCCTCTTATCAAAGCCCTTCAACTACTCTTCTTAAACTCCACATGTACATTACATCACATGGATCACTCCTTGCTTGTGCTACTTATATGCTTGCCCCATTCCCCATCCTTGACCTTAGATGCTTAAAGGCCTCTTCAACCTATTCTCTTTATAGCACCACTGTACGCAACTGTTTTTGCACATCCAGCATTCATTCTCCCTTCTTTGGAGGAAGAATTTAGCTTTAGGAAACCACCCTTCTCCAACTGGATATAGTGGTTCATTCAAAGTGTATCTATGACCAACAGTTGGGCATGTCTTCTAAGAACTTGGAAGTATCAATCAGATAGATATTCAATCCCTATAATTTCTACCAGAAAAATGAAGACTCAAAAACTGAGAACAGTTGAAGCTGATTTAGCCCAATGGCAGTTCCTTGAAGAGACTGCTCTCCTCTCGCACTACCTGCTGCCCAGAGCTCTGCAGCTGCCCTGGTAAACGTCCTTTGGAAAGCCTGGTTTGTGGGAATTCCTTTACGTTTTCTTTTCTTTCTTTTCTTCAGTCGAATTTTAACCCAAGTTGGTTTTTGTTGCTTTCAACTAAAGTACTTTGAGTTACACAAATATTTAATATAGTGTCTCTTATGCTATAGGTACTCAATAGAAAATTGTGAATTTAAATTTTATAGTAAGGATGATAATCAAAATAATAAACATTCATATAGTACTTACTATGTGCCTGGCTTTCTTCTAAGTGATTATGCATTTATTCACTTGATCCTCGAAATAACCCTATGAAATATGTGCTTTTACTATCCGGATTTCATATATAAGGAAACTGAGCTACAGATGGTATAAGTAGTCTGTCTAAGGTCACACATCTCCTAAGTGGCAGTGCTGGAATCTAAAGTCAGGCAGTGTGTCTCTAGAGCCCTGCTCTTATCTGCACATGATACTGCCTCTCTAGAAGAATTCTTCCTATTTAACGAGATCAGGAAATGTTGCAGGAAAAGTAAACTAAAGTAGGAAATCATAATAGATAATCCATACAAAACTTTAAATTCTTTTACTTTAAAACTCTTAAATGTACATTTATTCTCTGCTCTTTGGATGTGAGCATTATTTGCTTGGGAATAGACAATAGCTTGGAATTCCACACCTTCTTTCTTGCATAAGCCACAATCATAATGTATCAACTATATGGAGTGAAAACATAAAGCCTGTAATTATTACTGAGTCTTTCCAAAGTATTCAACTCAGCTTCTGTGGAGATAATGCTTTGTGTATACGAGAGTATTTCCTTATGTTCTCCCTCTGGCCAGCAGGAAGACTATATTTTCAGCCTCCATTCCAGTTGGGCTGGGAGCCATATGACAAGCCACTTCTAGGTCGGGCCATAAAAGTACTCCAAATTATTCTCATCCTACCCTTTCCTTGCTGAGGCAACCTTGGAGGTGGGCTGTCCAACCCACTGGGCTGCAAAATGAGTGATAAATAAACTTTGACTACTTAAGCCACCAAGCTTTCAGAATCTGTTACAGAAGCTTGCATTAACTACGCTGACAACATTTTCCTAGAAATAGCTGTATTGTTGCACTCCCATTGCATTTGTTTAACTAAATTATATGAACACCATAAAAATAGTAACTGGCATAAACAGGTTTGGAAACAAACACAATTGATTTCTGGTTAGCATATAGTAAAACTGGTAATGAGCAGGTGTATAGTCACAAGTATTCAGAGTGCCAGGAACAGTCAGTATGCCTTAAAAGGGAATGAGAGAATTGATTCATATGCAAATTAGGTAGGTGGAAGTCTGTTAGGCAAACTTTTATTGTATGCACTAGAAATGTAAATAATTATTAACGCCCAGGATAGTTAATATGACTTTCCTGAAGTAAATTTAACTTCCATTTGGACAACTATGGTGCAATTTAATGGACATTTTGAGTAAATATAAAGAACGAGAATAAGTGTTTTGGAAGACACAAGAATGTATGAATTGTTCCAGAACTTTCAGAGGAAGGCCGATATAAAAGTAAATATAAGATACTGTTTTTACCCTTGATGAACTTATAATACAACATAAGAGAAAACAACAATTCATCCAAGGCAGAATGTTCTAACAGAAGAAGGAAAGTGCCACAAGACAACAAGGGAAATGGGAATTAACTGCACCTGGAGTGCAGACAGAGGGGGCACAATCTGAGATGTCTTACCTGGACCCACACTGACCCACCCAGAAGCAGATATTGACACAGGAACTGAGAGCAAGTCGTTTATGTATTAATAGGGCATTCAGCAGAGGAATGGGGGTGATAACAGAGGGAAGAAAGCCAATAAGGAATGTCATTATTAAGCTACCACAGTGGTTCTGATGCTTAAACTTAGGGGAAAGCTCTGGGAACAGCATAAAACACACACCCCGGAATTATTCCATCAAGGAGTAAAGCAGCTGTGAATTTACACCCCCACACTCCTCAGTCATTGGCTAAGGCCCACCCCTCGAGGGACGATCATTACTAGGTACCTCTGGCCCACAGAAGTATAACTTCCATTCCTAGCAAATCAACTGAAGAAAAATATCAGAAATTCAGTTCTATAGCAAATATAAGCAGTCTTTGAAAACTCTGCAAATATTTGCTTGCCATTTACTGAGTGTCTCCTATTTGTCAAATACACATGGTATGATGATTTAAAGTAGGCAACTTCTGAGATGTCAGTTCCAAAGTATTGCCGTCTCACTGTAAATAGTTTAAAGGTTACATAGCATAATGGTGTTTTCATAAGCCGAAGCAATTTAGTCTGTATTTTGTTAAATATTCTCCATAATAGGAAAAGAAGGAATTTAACACTTGGCAGATATATCTAATCAATTCTAATGATTCCCGAGCAGACATGACTTTCTAGTGTTTATATGTAATCACTCTATAAAACAAAATGTCTGGGGAGAAGAAATTAATAGCAATCCGAATTTGTAAATATATGACTATGATCTCAAAACTGGAGCCATAAAAGCACTCTAGGCTAAGCAGTAACTTTTTTTTTTTTTTTTTTTAAGACAGAGTCTCACTCTGTTGCCCAGGCTAGAGTGAGTGCCATGGCGTCAGCCTAGCTAACAGCAACCTCAAATTCCTGGGCTCAAGCGATCCTCCTGCCTCAGCCTCCTAAGTAGCTGGGACTACAGACATGCGCCACCATGCCCAGCTCATTTTTTTCTATATATATTTTTAGCTGTCCATGTAATTTCTTTCCATTTTTAGTAGAGATGGGGTCTCGCTCTTGCTCAGGCTGGTCTCGAACTCTTGACCTCGAGTGATCCTCCCACCTCAGCCTCCCAGAGTGCTAGGATTACAGGCGTGAGCCACCGCGCCTGGCCCCAGCAATAACTTTTAATATTACTTTTATTACTTAATGTTTTACATTTCCTGTTAATCTAATCAGTTTCCACTACTAGAAAGTGCCCATTTGAGTCATTCAAGAAAACAACATCCTTCATGGGATTTTTATCTTTGCTTTTCCTAAATATCATTTAATGTTTTTTGACCTTCAGTGTCAGAAGCTATCCAAAAATTATAACCACTATCCAAAGAAGGATTTGATCTGAAGAAAATTGCAAATGAATTCTAATTTAGTGCTACCTCTAAGTTCATAGGTGCTCAAAATTACAACACATAGATTTTGGTGGGTGCCAGTCATTCTCACTATATAACTTTACCCACACAACAGGAAGAAACAATACAACCAAATTAGAAACAAGTAAACAGCAGCAACAAAAAATCCAAAATATCTTTTATTCCCTGTTATGACTCCTGCTGCCCAGAAGTTTGGAGTATTCTTGAGAGTCTACAGAAGAGGCTAAGAGTAGCGAAAAACATACAGGAACTAGAGTCAGAAGAACAGAGCTCAGATACTTCCCTGACACTAAGTTGCTATTGATACAATACATACTCACTGAATGAATAAATGTATAAATGCTTACGGTCCAATTTAAGACTCCAAGATTTTGGTTGTTTCTCTACTTGGCCTCTAATCAGTACTTTCTTGATTTCAAAGCCCAGCTCTGTCATTTACTGCTGTGTGAGCCTGAACAATCTACCCCGTAGATGTCCCCATTTGTGAAGTGGTATTAAGATTACTTACTTTATAAAGTTACTGTGAGAAGTAAATTAGATAACACATCCAGAACTTAGCACAACGTCTGACATAAACCCCTTTTAATTTCTCTTTGCCCCTTTGTTCCTGCACTGATTTTGTTTGTTGTGGACTCTAAGCTCCTGCAGGAACAGGGACACATCTTACTCATTTGCTGAAGCTCCCTAGCACAGAGTCCAGGGCCTTGCACAGAGTAGCTTTGCATTCAATAAGGCAAAAGTGAACAAACATTTGCTTAAGTTAATTGTGCTTAGGCTGTGATCCTAAATGAATGCTTTTGAGCATAAAAACAGTATGGGAAATGGTTCAGGAAGCCTACGTGATATATCAGTTTATACGACAAGTGACTCTGACTCTACATAACATTGAACTTTTTGACCTGGAAGTCAAATGTAAAAAAAAAAAAAAAAAAAAAAAATTGAACTTTGTAATCAAACTTGCCATAACATATATTAATAAGTGACCACTTCCTTCAAACTAATCACTATGGAAGGCCATTCTAATACTTTGGTTTTGCTCAAAGCACTTTTAAATAACTGTTTTGAGGGTTTGCTTACGAGTCACATAAGAAAATCAGCATAATTATTTTATAGCCAGATTTAAATTTTAAACCCAAGTTAATATATAATCACCACACCTCAACTCAGTGATATGCCATAGCCCAAAATGATTATTAGTGATTAGTTTGGGCTGAAATCATTAAAAGCCTTGTCATGCTAGGATTTGGATTTTATACTACAGGGATATGTCACCAATCATGGCAGAATTTAGACACGGAAAGTGACATGTTCATATTTGCACAACAGAAACTAATTCTGCAACAGAAAAGGGAGGATGGAGTCTCAGGGAAGACTAGAGTCAGGGAAACCAGTTAGGAGGCTATTGCCAGTTGTTCCCCAAGGATTCATTGGTTCCCAAATCTGTCTGATTATTAGAATTGCCAAGGGAGCTTTTTAAATACAGTTTTAAGAGCTTACTATGAGTTTCTGACTCAGCAGGTCCGGGGCTCATGCTATAGTTTGAATGTTTGTACCGTCCAAAACTCACATTGAAATTTAATTGCCTTTAAGAAATAATTGCTCCATCCTCATGGGTGGGATTAATGTCGTTATAAAAGTGTGAGTTTGGCCCCCTTTTGCCTCTTTGCCCTTCTGCCACACAAAGACAGAGCATTCCTCCCCCCAGAGGATACAGCATTCAAAGCGACATCCTGAAATAAGAATTGTAAAATGTGCTGGTGCCTTGATACTGGACTTCCCAGCCTCCAGAACTACGATGCAATAAATTTGTTTATTATGTATTACCCAGTCAGTGGCATTCTGTTATTGCAGCACAGAACAGACTAAGGTCACCAAGTAATTGTCAAAGTGAGCCAGGTGTGGAATTCTCTTGCCTAGATGAGAGGCAATGAGGGAGCACTCCTGAGGTTGGGGCAGAAAGGAGAGATTTAAAAGATACTCAGGCAGTAGAATTAACAGGTCTAGTCAAGACCTGGGCTGCTATAACAAAGTAGCATAGACAGGATTGCTTACAAACAACAGAAATTGAGTTTTCCCAGTTCTGGAGGCTGAGTCAGAGACAAGGGTGCCAGCATGGTCAGGTTCTACTGTGGGCCCTCACTGTATTCTCACATGGTGGAAAGAGAGCAAGCTAGCTCCCAGGCCTCATTTTTATAAGGTCATTAATCTCTTTCATGAGGGCTCTACTATCATGACCTAATTACCTCCCAAAGGCCTCCATACGGGGATTAGATTTCGACATCATGGTGACTGATGGATAGGAACCTAGAGCAATTCTGTGAATGGACAGGCCATTCGGGAAGTCCCAGAATACAAATGGAACATGGGACCTTCAAGGGCAAGAAAAGATAAGACAATTCATGGTACGTGCAGGTGCAAGTTACTTCTGTGCAGTTAGATATTTATGTCTGGTTTGCAAGGCAGAACTCTCAATTTAAAACCGAGGAATGAGCCTAGGAAATAGCAATGTTGAAGTATGACTGAGAAAGAAAAGGCCTCAGAAAAGACTTAAAGGGGCCCAGGTAGCCGGAAGGAAACAAGAGCTATTCAATATTCATTCATTATTTAATGGGGAAAGTTTGGGTTGAGGACGGACGGAGTGCCAAGGGCTTGAATTCTAAGTTGAGGAGTCTGAATTTTATATTGTCACAAAGGGAGCAGGAGGCAAAACAGTAACAGTCAAAGGTTTGTTTCTTTAAAGAAGGAGTATGATCAGCTTTGTTTTTCAGGAACATCGTTCTATTACTGGTGGAAAGGAGATGGGAGGAGGTGAGCCTACAGGTGGGGTAACAGTTTGAAATTGTGTGGCTATAATAACGGCCTAATCTAAAGCATGCTGGTGGGGTGGACAACAGACATTCATTTCAAGAGATATGTATAGGGCCGGGCGCGGTGGCTCACGCCTGTAATCCTAGCACTCTGAGAGGCTGTGGCGGGCGGACTGTTTGAGCTCAGGAGTTCAAGACCAGCCTGAGCAAGAGTGAGACCCCATCTCTACTAAAAATAGAAAGAAATCATATGGACAGCTAAAAATATATAGAAAAATTAGCCGGGCATGGTGGCGCATGCCTGTAGTCTCAGCTACTTGGGAGGCTGAGGCAAGAGGATCGCTTGAGCGCAGGAGTTTGAGGTTGCTGTGAGCTAGGCTGATGCCACGGCACTCTAGCCGGGGCAACAGAGTGAGACTTTGTCTCAAAAAAAAAAAAAAAAGAAAGAAAAGAAAAGAAAAGAGAGATGTATAAAGCAGCACATGCATCCCAGTGGGAACGGTAAGGGAGGAGTTAGGATAACACGAAGGGTTCTATTTTGGCAGGTGTTACATAGCAAAAATTTATGCCACCCTAAATTCCAGTCTTAAAATCCTGAAGCCCAATGTGATGGTATTTGAAGGAGAGGGGCCTTTGGGGGGTAATCAGGGTTAGCTTAGGTCATGAGAGTGGGGCACCTATGATGGGATTAACGGCCATATGACAAAAGGAGGGAATATGGAATTTCTCTTCTCTCTGCCACATGAGGACAGTAAGACATGGCACACCAGGAAGGGGACCCTCAACAGACACTGGATCTGCCAGCACCTTGATCTTGGCCTTCCCAGATCTACAAATGAATGTTTGCTGTTTAAACCACCCAGTCTAAACTATTTTGTTTCAGTGGCCTGAGCTGACTAAGATAGCAGGACAAGGGACTGGCAAACTGAAGTTGGAAAGGACAGGTTTTGGAGATGATGTTTTGGGTGTGATATATTTGAAGTACCAACATGGCTTTTTATAGGTATTGGGAAATATGACTCTATGGCTTTAAAGATGGGCTGGGGCTGGAGCTCTGACTTAAAAGCCATCAGCAGTATGATAATTGATGTAAAAGACAGTCATCCAGGCAAATATATATTTAGTGACAATAAATGAGCACTGGCAGTGATTACCTGGGGAGTCAGAATGTAGTTCTCGGAATCTAACATAATACTACCACTATTTCCTAACCTATGGCAAGTTTAGTGAGACAATTTTATTCTTTAAATTTGTGTTTTTGGCAGTTACATCACACTGACATTTCATACTGTGCTGGAAGTTAAAATCTATGGATGATTTTCAACTCAACTATTATTTTGATCTCTTTGTCATATTCATGCAAATCCTTTTATGAACCCAAAGTTCGTAACTTTACAATTATATTGATTGCATCAGATATTATGTCTCTGTCACTCTTGTGTATTTATCACTTGTTTTGTGCCCATTTCCTCTTTGCATACATCCTTCTCAAAGCTGAGCTCATGTGAAAGATAAATTTTCTTTAGTTGCCCTCCCATTTTTCTTCTTTTTCAGTGTGTTAGTGATTGCATTGGGAATCTCCCAATTCCTTTGAAATCCAGCTTCCTTTTAGTCTCTATCTAATGTTTCTGTGACCTTTGGAATTTTATAAAAAAACCTGCTTTCTAAGCATTGTCCAGATATGCATATCTAGCTGTGACTAGCATGGTCTCTTTTTATTATTATGAACTTTAAAATGGCTACTTCATTCTTCCTGGCTGTAATTAAGTCCAGAGAATCACATTCCCTTGTCGCATTCTCTGTCTTTTCAGACAAGAGACTACCAGAAAGAAAAAACAAAAAAAAGGCACCAAATATTCTGCTTTAGCAGAATGTGATGCTTCCAGAGTATAAACACACATTTCCAATCACGACTATCTACCTCTAGGCCTGATCTGAAACTTGCATTAGGAGAGCAGCAGTTATATTCTTCATCTACCTAAAATATCTGTATTTGGCTCCCACAGCATTATCAGTTTATGTGTCTTACCTTGCACTCTTATACTGTTTTCTCCACCAGGTTTAAACCTAGTCGCTCAAACATCTGCAAGCAGGGTTACTCTTCCACAGATCTCGGCTGGTGTTATTTCACCGTACACAGCACGTAATCTCACACTGGCATATTCTAGCAATTAGCTGTATCTCAGGGAGTCCGTCATGCCGAAGAGATTGTATTTATCTATTTCCACTATATTTTAGAGGTGAACTAAAAATAAAATCCTAAGTCCCCCCTGACTAACGGAACGGACCCATCTCAGCCAAGAGAACCCCAGAAAAAAGTCTTCAAACTGAGTTCCCAGCCAGTGCCAACAGGCTGGGAGGTGTAAAGCACAATTACACACGTGTGTTTGCTCTTCATAAATATGCACAACTCCTCCTATAGCTTGTTAGACACGTATATTTAGCCACCCCCGCTCAGTGTAAAATCCTGTTTCCTTTTGTCACCCCTCTGAAACTCGTATTCCTGGCTCGTGCACTTCCCAGCCTGTCAGAATGGCCACTGCAGGTTAAGACCCCCTCACAAGAAATAAAGCCCTCTTTAAAAAATATAAACCTCGAATTTTCTTTAAATTAACATAGTTTTACCTCATTATCTTATCGGCCCTGGCAAAGAAGTATGAGTGTTCACAGTGTTTATCTGAGATTTAGTTGAAACATTTAAAAAAGAGATCCTATGCCAAGTACTACAGGCACCAGAAGAAAAAAACTTAAGGGAGATATTTTTTTTTTTTTCTATTTAAAAAATCATTTAATTTTTCTGTAGTAAAACTGAAGTGTTTTTGTTTTTTTTTCTTATTTTCTCTTGTGAATCAATGAGAGATTTTTATTGGCTACTGTGTTACCCCTAACTTAGGTTATACCTGATATTCTCTAAATATTTCATTTTGTCTGAATATTGCTCTTCCCTTACCTCAAATTTCAGTTTAAAGTTCTCTTTATCAAGTTGGCGAGATGCCTGCTAAATGCATTCTCTCAGTTCTCAGGAGATGTCCTCTCTCTCTTACCGGGAATCTGTTGTATTAAGAGCGTAAGCTCTAGTTAGGGAAACCTAGTTTTGGTCTTCTTTTCCTGCTTCAGTAGGGTGCTACTTGACACCCATTACCTCTTTATCCTTCTTCAAAGTCACGGCCTCTACTGGAAGAAGAGATGAAAATACCTCCCATTCAAGTACCCACACCAGGAACCCCTGGTTTTACCATTCACTGCGATATGAACCAACAAGAGTATGGTGTGGTCTATAAATCTGAGGAAACCTAAGAGAATCTCTTATATCAGCTCCATCATCATTTAACTCAATATAAATGAGAAAGAAAGAAGATCCCTTCCTTCTCTTCCCACATCTAGAGGATTTGGTTTGGATGTTTACCTTCTGGTTCTCAATTGTAGGTCTTTGGAGACCTACAGGTATTTACCTAATATATAAAGAAAATGTTATAAATTATCAGTCAGTGCATAAAAAGATTTAGATAATACTGTCAGGGACTCCTTTAGAAGTCTTTAAAATACTCTTCTGTATTGATGATTGTTACCAACTACTAATATATGAGACTTCAAATCAGAGGCTAAGCTTCAAAGTGTGCCGAACGCAAGAGAAACAAAAAGACATAGTGATGCTGCCTTCAGGAATCTGCAATCTAGCTAGTAAGCTGGCAATCCTGAACACAGCCATGTGCACGTGTCCCTGCTGTGGCATCAGGCTCCCATAAAAGGAACCAACCAAGTGACCAACACTGGGCTCATGTGAGGGCTTTGGAGATGATTTTGTAGCAATAAGGAAATATAAAATTGCTATTATTCTTTTTTTTTTTTTTTTTTTTTTTTTTTGTTGAGACAGAGTCTCACTTTGTTGCCCAGGCTAGAGTGAGTGCCGTGGCGTCAGCTTAGCTCACAGCAACCTCAAACTCCTGGGCTTAAGCGATCCTACTGCCTCAGCCTCCCGAGTAGCTGGGACTACAGGCATGCGCCACTATGCCCGGCTAATTTTTTCTATATAGATTTTTAGGTGTCCATATAATGTCTTTCTATTTTTAGTAGAGACGGGGTCTCGCTCAGGCTGGTCTCGAACTCCTGACCTTGAGCAATCCACCCGCCTCGGCCTCCCAGAGTGCTAGGATTACAGGCGTGAGCCACCGCGCCCGGCCATAATTGCTATTATTCTTGAATCTTAGAAGACTATATATCAATTTAATAAACATTTGATCAAATAGATTTCCTAAGAAGAACTCACACATTAGAAATAATAATCTGAAGTTATATCCATATGGAATTTTTACGACAAATAACTTAAATGAAATCTTCTATCCAAACTAATAGCAATACTGAAAATTAAATACCAAGTTACTTACTTTTACTATGATAAGCCTAGCCAGGTTTTCACACCTCTGATTATCATTTTCTGTATACTCTACTTCAAACAGGGTATTATAATTTTCTAGGATTTTAGCCATTATCTTGTTGCAAAGGTCCTGTTCTTTCATGCCTTCAAGCCCAGATGGCACACTAGAAATAAGGAAAAAAAAAAAAATTGAGAATTATTTCGTAAAAACAAAAATGCCTACATAGCTGACTCAGACATATTTTGAAATCTCCTGAATGACTTGCCTTCTTAATTCTTACATGAGATTTTCAACAAGCTCTATGGTAACATGCATGACATTGCTGGGACAATTGGTGAGTTCCCAAGATCTGAATCAATAGCTTGCCCTGAATAAGAACAGAACAGGCTGTCCAGGAAGAAGATATTAACACTGAGGCCAGAAATGTTTTGACTATATTAAAAATTATTACACATAACATTTACGTAAAAGCAAAAAAGAATGAGTGTTATCATGATAGAAATACTCAGCCATACCAATATAACAGCAACTCACTATTTAAAGAATTCTTAGATAATGCACAAAAAGTACAAACCTAAAAAATAAATAAATACTTCTGGGAAAAAATACTGATAATTGTTGAACTGAGTGATAGAAATGAAGATCATCTATTAACACTATTCTCTCTTCTTTTGGGTATGGTTAAAATTTTCCATAATAAAAATAGTTGAAAACAAATGTGAATGCAGAACACACCATAAACAAGGTAAAAAAAGTCAATCTACAGATCAGAAGATAAATATCTTCTTCAGTAACATGTGTAACTGATGTCAGATTAGTAGTTACATTATGTAAAGAACTCCTACTAATCAGTAAGAAGGAGAGTAAGTCCAAAAGTAAAAGGGACAAAATATGAGTTGGAAAACTCAAAGAAAACATCTGAACAGTCAATAACTTTATGAAAAGACACTTAGCCTCATTGAATAATCAGGGAAAAATGCATTTAAAAAGCATCATTTGGGTATCATTTAATACTCATCTGTATTATTAACAGTTTCCTGTGGCTGTTAACAAATTACCACAAACTACGTGGCTTAAAACAATAGAAATCTATTGTCTTCCAGTTCCGGAGGGCAAAATCAGTCCCACTGAGCCACAATCAAGATGTCAGCTGGGCTACACTCCCTGTGAAAGCTACAAAGGAGAATCTGATCCTGGCCTCTCCTAGCTTCTCGTGGCTGCCAGCGTTCCTTGGTTGTAGCTACATCACGCCAATCTTTGATCAAGACCAGCATCTTCAAATCTCTCTCTGCTCCATCTTCACATGGCCTTCTCCTCTACATATGTGTCTAATTTTCTCCTGCCTCATTTCTATAAGGATATATGCGATTATGTTTATTTAATAGTACTCCCCCCAACCCCCCACAGAAGATCACTGTCTTAATCACATCTGCAAAGATTCTTTTTTCCAAATAAGTAACATTTACAGGTTCCAGGGACTATGACCTGATATCTTTGGGGACCAATATTCAGCCTATTAGACCACCTGTGGGATACACATCCTAAGGTGCCTCCCAGTGAGTCACACCCTTGTATATACTTGCCCTCCCCTGGGTGTAGACAGAACTCATGACTTGCTTCTGACCCGGTAGGATTTAGCAAAGGTGATAGGATATCACTCCTATGATGATGTTACAATGTATGAGACTCAGTCTTCACAGAATGAAGGGAGAGATTTTCCTGCTGGTCTTAAATAAATAAGCTGCCATGTCATGAGAGAGCCTGTAAGAGTGCCACGTGGCAGGGAACTATGGGGACCTCAGGTGGCACATAGCTGAAGAACTCAGTGAGGCTCTGGGGTCCTTAGGCATGCACGTGCAAGGAAATGAACTCTGCCGACAACCTGAATGACTTTGGAAGCAAATTATTCCCCAAACTAAGCCTCTAGATGAAAATGCAGCCTCGCTGGTACCTTGTAAGAAAGAAAGAGCAGAGGATTCCAGTTAAGTTGTGCCCAGATTCCTGACCTATGGGGACTGAGAGGTAGCAAATGTTTATTTTAAGCCATTGAATTTGTGCTGATTTGTTACACAACAGCAGAAAACTAAGAGTTTAGGTACCAGGAAATAGGGTGCTGCTGTAACAAATATCTAAAACGTGGAAGCAACTTCAGCCCACACACTGGGAGAATTTGGGTAGCATCATAGAGAAGGCCTATGAAAAGATTCTGAAAAGACATCTGGACTTTAAGGATGCTGCTGGTGAGGGCTCAAATGGAAACGAGGAACATGGCATCGGCAATTGGAGGAAGGGAAATCTTTGTCACGGTGGCAGAAGACATAGCAAAATTGCATGCCACAGTTACGAGGGGAAGTAAAACTTGTAAGCAATGATATAGCTAAAGAGATTTTTTTCAAGCAAGGGTTTGAAAATGCTACTTGGATTCTTCTTGCCACTCACAGTAAAATCCAAGAGAGAAAGAGAGAGAGAAGGAAATTAAGGGAAGAACTGACACTGAAAGGAAACAGGACTTGATTTTAAAAATTATCAGACTTCCAAGAGAGCAGAAGACACTAAAATTAAGAGATCACTGTCAGGAAAGCAGGCTCTACAGGACAGGTGGACAGTGTGACTACATAAACCTTTTGCTAAAACCTCAGACAGATCAGGAGCTCATGTTATTCAGCCACACAAAGGTCCCTCTGAAGTGATGCAGGGTGTCCCTCACAGATCCTTTCAATTAAACCAGAGGGCCTCTAGGAATTTAAAGGCATTGTCCCTCAGCCATTTTAGCATGAACCAAAGATACGGAAGGGATTATTTTGAAACGATCTGTGGATGTGTCTTTTTTATAATGGAGTGAAGCCCTGTGAAATCTACAGAAGACTAACAAAGGTTTTGAAGAATTTATTTCAGCAGAAACACTGCCAACTTGGAATGAAAGGAACAGAGAAGGTACAGAATGATAGGAGACGACTGGAGCCCCAAAATTCTAGTGGCAGGAAGCAGGACGGCAGGTAGGTCTCCTCGGTGGCAAACGTGCTGTTTCATTAAAAATGAAGGACGACCCAGAGGGCAGAACCAAGAATCCAGAGCGCTGGTAAATAAAAATTATAGGCCAGTTTTGGACCAAGCTTCTGCACTAGGCACCAACAGACCAGACTAAGTATCAAAATGGAGTCACCCATGCTAAATTTCCACATCAGCAAACCAAAATTAAGTTATTATCTGACCTTCAAATTCCAGAAAAAGAAATCAGGAGAGATAACAGCCTAATTTCCCAAACAGGCCAGTTTCAATTGGCACGATAATGACATCACCTCTGCTATGAGCCTTAACCTGAAGAAACCTGATGTTAACCCAGCAGTCGTTTCTCTATTGCTCTGTTTCCACGTCCCACCTTGCAAACAAAGCAACTTTGAAATGAGCAACCCGCTTTGCGTTCTTTGTTTCTGCTTTCTTCAGCCCTTTACCCGTCTGTAAAACCAACCTCCTCTGCTTGACTCATTGGAACACTTATTCCATTTTACGGAATGAAGTGTTGCCTGGTTCTAGAATCACAAAAAAAGTCAATTGAGATCTTTAAGCTAAATTTGTTGTAATTTTGTCTTTTGACAGATCTGATGAGACCAATGAAGTACGTGAAGGAGACTACTGATGACCCTGAGACCCCTTAAGGAACAACGGAAAGGTGCTAACCCTTTTTGGGGGGCTGAGGGGGAGGTTCCTCTGTCTTCCTCATGGTAATATAGGGATAAGGCAGAAAGGAAGGTAGAGAGAACCTGAGTACAGCCACTGTCCGATACTATACCCTAACCTCCCTCAACAAGGAAGTCACCAGCAAGCTTCTGGCCTGGGATCACCTGAGGATGGGTGAATTACTAAGCCGGATGCCTTACAAACTGTTTGCGTAAACCTTTCTGTGATAGGAGTTCATCATGATTAATTTTTATGGCCTGACAACAAGACAATGCTGGTCACTATGGCTATTTCCTAATGGGGTTTTTGAACATTTAAAAACATTACCCTTGCCCCATAAAGGATCCCCCCTCCTGCTCAGGAAAGGATCCCTACTCTGTGGAGTAGGATCTGTTGTCTGGGTCCCTCAATAAACCTTCTGTCGCTAGTTGGCTCGCTCTCAAATTCTTTCCAGCACAAAGCCAAGAACCCACTTGGCGAGTTCAGGGAGCCTTCCTCCCTTCATGGAGACATCCCCTGCAGCAGTGGAGCGCTGGGAGTCCTGAGTAAGTCCCGCTCAGGTCTGAGCTACTCTCTCGTATTTGAGCAATCTGACCTCTCTAGCTTACAGGGTAAAAGGGTTCATTTGTGCCGTGAGAAAGCGCTCGACTGTGGGGTTCCAAGGGTTAGTTTGTGCCGTGGCAGGACACATGACCTTTGCTTCGCAGTGACTGAAAGTCAGTGGCAAAACCCTCGGTCTTTAAGATAACTGTTGGCAGTTGCAATGGGAGGTTATTAATGCAGGGGCCTCTTTATTTCTTCTTTTCTTGTGTGCTGAGATCTCAGAGCCAGAGACATCTTGGCTCTAAGAGACCCCGAATCCAACATAAACATGGGATCTCTTAATTTCTAAAGATCTCAGTACTCTGCCTTCCAGGTATACCTTTTTTTTTTTTTTGTATGGCCTCAGAAGCTGCAAATATTTATAAAAGTGACAAAATATTAGTAAAGATAATTCAGGATTACAATGGCCATTATATAGAAAATTCCAGACAAACAACACCGTTCTTCTAAGAAGTACAATCCCAAATCTCTGGAATTAGGCAGAGAGAATGGGGTTGTTATTCTAATTGGAACATAGAAGCCTCAAAGAAACAACAGGATTCTAAAACTGCTCTTTAAAAAATTCATTGTGAAGAGCCAAGAAAAAGCTAAAAATGCAAGGTATCACTCATACCAAAGATGGTAAAACTGGTATGACTTCTACTCCTCCCCTCTATCCTACTTTGCCAGAATATTCTCAGTCTACTCTCTGTATGAACTGTCCGTCTTTGAAAAAACAGTTAAACAGTTTTCTTATAAGACAACACCATCTAAAAATTCAGGAAACAATCCCCTAAGGACTTACATTGCCTGGACAAAACCAGAGCTCAGGGTCATGGTTTAAAAATTTCCTAAACCTAGAAAAGACCTTCCAAAGTTTTATTGAGGAAGTCAGGGTCTTCACTGGAACTTGTGACCCCAGGATATCTGACTTCTACCAACTAGTACACCTGTTGGTAGGAAATGGGGAAATCAAAAAATAGACGAAAGAGGCAGAATTGACAGGCCCCACCTGGTCCACTGATGGGGACCTTTAGAAAGCCATTCTCAAACTATGTGGGCTCCATGGCAACCAATAACTTAGAATGACCTTGGACCTGCCCCAGGGCACTTCTCCAATAAGCAACCCCTAAAACAGGAGTCTGCAAAAAATTATTGCTATTGGTATAAACCACCAGGACAATGAAAACGGGATTGCCCCCAAATATCACATGGGTAACCCCTAACAACAGGCTGTCCACCCTCTGATAATCTCCATGTTAAGCACCGGGACCGACAGGCCTCCAAGGGAAGTTCTGCTAAGCTTCTGCCAGTTGTTATCCAATCTGAGTAGACAACAGAACCACTATTTCTACTTTAAACCACAATCTTATAGTACAATCTCTCCCTCAAAATGAAAGGAAAATTTCAGTTGTGGAGGGATATCAAATTGAGTTCTATCCATGAGTCTAGAAATAGAAAATGCCTCTTTTGCCCTATTTGTTAAAGGACTCCACCCCAGAGTCAGTAATCTAAGAAATTAAGGGAAGTTGGAAAAACCACCTATTGACTAAATGGCCTCCAAAATACAACTTTCTGGCATTTAGCTGGTTATTTTGAAACTCTTTGTAAAATAAATTTACATCTATAAAGGAAACATCCATTTGTAAGCACATCTTCCTAAGAGTCATGCCTTTGGAAGTAAAAATTTAGAGTTTCCTAGCTAACCACCATTTGGGGCAATGGAAAAGATAATCAGGAGACTGATAGTCTAAAGGCGGGAGAGAAACTTTGAAAACTGGCAAATGATATATCTTATAAAAGCTATTCAATCTGTTTCTGTCTGTGTCTATGTGATACTTCTCTACCAAAATATATGAAAGAGCTCTAACTAATTGGCTTAAAGAAAAAGCACTTAAATCAAATATTATAAAAACTCATTCAAATGCCTTTTACTTCATTCGACTTGGGTAAATCTTTGGTAAATAAGACCACTTTAATACTGTTGGTTAATGAAAATGAAACCACCCTTTTATAAAATTAATAAACGGTAACAAGGTGGGAACTGTGGTAGGGCCAGAACTCCACAAAGGCATAGGCACAGTTAAAATAGAAATATAGTCAGCCATTGTCCCCTGGTTTGCTTCCCTGTAATTGCTTCTCAGGAGTCACATAGCTGATGGTCATAAAGATTAACTTTCTTAATTACTCTCATAGATAACATCACCCTTATGAAACCTAAGGCTAGTTTTTTAGTTATCTTCCAGGCCCTAAATTCCAGTGGAAGAACTGATCCACCCAGACCAGTGGCCCATACCAAGAACTGACTCAACTGGTCTTGTGACCCCCCACCCAGGAACTGACTCAGCACAAGATGACAATTTCTACACCCCTATGTTTCTACCTGGAACCCCACCCATCAGCAGACACAATTGCCTACCCCTTTGCCTGCCAAACTATCTTTAAAAAAACCTTTCTCCCAAATTCTAGGGGAACCAGATTTGAGAACTTCCTCCTGTCTCGTCTCCTCCTGTGGTGCCTGTGATTTTAAACTTTGTCTGCCATTAGCCCTGCTGTCACAGTGTATTGGCTTCCTCTTGAGCAGCGGGCAAAGAACCTGGTAAGGCTGTAACAAAAACAATTGTCTTCTAATGAGCAAAATATCAATGTATCTAAATCTAGGGTTGTTTCTTAGGTGGTGACTGCCTAATATTCCCATGCCATAAAATGGTTGATGAAGAAATGACTTGTGATGATGGCTGGCTTTGTTTAAATAAGCAATTCAAACATAATTTTTAAGAACAATTAGATGAATATAAACGGAATAAAAGTTTATAAATGAACTTTCTAGATTCAAAAATCTTTTTCAGTAAATTAAAGTCATGTTATGATTAGGTAATGGATATTCAGGAAATGTCTGAATCATTTCTAAGTCAAAATATTGAAACATTAAGTACTAAACAATAAATTTAAAGTATATTTACTTAGTCATCTTTGTATATGATATAGAGAAGGTATATATATTTGGGTCTGTTATTAAACATTAAAAGTTGTCCTATGTACTATGTACATAGTACTATAGAAGTACTATGAGAAGTACATTTACAGAAATTATAAAATGTATATTTACAAAATGGTATGTGACAGTTCAAAATTGCTTACTTAGGTTTTTACTAGAAATTAAGGTTACTAAAGAGTTAAAAAATTCTAATTAATATGTGTAATTCTGTGTACAAAGTATACAGAAAAGTTGTGGTTTTGGTGAGAAAAACTGTAAAAAAACATGAGGAAATACTTTGTTGAAAACAATAATATTGTCTAATTTAGAGGTTATTTAAAGATTGTTTCAAAATATAGATTTAGGAAGGAAATAAAAATAAGACAAGAAACCAGTAGGAGAAAGGGATACAAAAAAGGTTATAAGGAGGAGGACGAATTTTTGGTTAAAAAAAAGAAAGGTTGAAAAGACAAGAATAATTTTTTTTTTTTGAGACAGAGTCTCGCTTTGTTGCCCAAGCTAGAGTGAGTGCCGTGGCGTCAGCCTAGCTCACAGCAACCTCAAACTCCTGGGCTTAAGCGATCCTACCGCCTCAGCCTCCCGAGTAGCTGGGACTACAGGCATGCGCCACCATGCCCGGCTAATTTTTTTTTTCTATATATATTTTAGTTGGCCAGATAATTTCTTTCTATTTTTTAGTAGAGACAGGGTCTCGCTCTTGCTCAGGCTGGTCTCGAACTCCTGACCTTGAGCGATCCACCCGCCTCGGCCTCCCAGAGTGCTAGCATTACAGGCGTGAGCCACCGCGCCCGGCCAAGAAAAATTTTTTGTATGAGAATTTTCTGTGGTCAAAATGAAAAGAAAGAAGTAAATTAAACTTCTGTCCTAAGGTAGAATAATTGGTTGTTTCAACATGAAGAAGGAGGAAGTACAGAATAAAACTGAAGGTTTAAGCAAGCTGTAGTAAGATTTGTGGAAGACAAATGTCATGAAAAAATGTGTGTGATCAAATTGGCTAAAATTAGAAGAAAATTATTTATAGGTTTTTCTAAAAATTAGTCTTTGGTAGCAGCAGTACACTATTGCAAAACCAAAATTTGGTTTCCTATTTTAAAACAAGCTTTTCTTGATGCATTGACCTGCTCTTAGTAAAAAATTGTGAGACCTTTTAGTTAACTGACCTATAAAATAAAGATTCTGTGTTTTATCAATAATTCCTGTGCTTCTTGTTTTCTTTTTTAGGTCAATGATTACTTAGGAAAACGAAGTCACCAGTTGAGGAATAGAGTTAAGGTTTCCCACAAATATGTAACTACTTTTGAAATCTTCTGACTATCACTCTGGTTAAATGACTGCTATTTCACACTGACCTGTGTGATCCTACCGTTCTTGATCAAGTGTTTTGAACCTTCATTTTTGACAAACACCCCAAAATCAAATTCAAAATTAAGTCTTTTTGATCTTGAACTAACTTTTGGACATTCCAAAAGAGAAATATTGGCTCAATTAGGCTTATTTGGTATGTTAAATTTTATGGGAAACAAGTCCAAATAAGAATTTTTCAGCTTTAAGTTGTATTTGTATGAATGTTAATATGTGTTCCAAAATTGTATGAAATTTCAAGAAATCTTATGTGCCATCAGTCATAATTTTGGTTACGTTAAAATATTGTATGGCACAGAAATAACCAAACTTACTTGTTAACTGTATCATTATATAATAGATTTTCATCAGGTTTTTAACCATGGCCATTTTAAGTATTATTGTCCACAGTTAACTGCTTTATTCTTATGTCTTTCGAAAAGCTTTTTGTGAACAACTATAACCCTAAAACACTGTGTGTTCGAGGAGGTTCACAGAAAACATGGAAAGGACTCTGAAAAGTACACGTTACTGCCAATGTTGAGATACTATTGGACTGGTTAGAATTTCTATAACTCTAATGAAGAAACCGATGTGTTTGTAAAATTGCTAATGAAGATAAAACAGAGCAAATATTAATTACATGGGAATAAATGCATTGATGAAATGTATTATGGGCTTTTACATCTTTTTTATTTGAAACATTGCTATTTTTTTTAATGCTTTGTTTCCCAGATTTAAGGAAACTTTTTCCTCTCTCTTCTAAGAAATCTATAGCTTACAGTAATTGGGTAAAACATACTTAGGTAAAGAAAAAAATGGAACATTAGCATTTCTTCCCTACTTGATACTTCCAAAATTCAAAAACTATTCCTAAATATTCTTTTTATGGCAATATGGTTATCTGCGTAAGTTCAATAAGAATTTGCTCTCTTTATAGCAGTATACAATTGCAAACACTGGTTGTATGAGGGGTCTTCAAAAGGTTCATGAAAAATGCATATTATGAAGAACTACTACGCATGGATTTCAAAATTTTTTTCATCACAATAAACCTGTACCAACTTATTACAACATGTCTAAACAGGTTCTAGTTTGAAGCACTGAGAAGGATAAGGCATCAGTTTCAAAGAGTTCCTATCAGATCAACACGAATTCTGATAAAATTGAAGCAAGAACATCAAATTTATGGAGAACCTTGGGTAGAAGAACAGTGAAACCACTAATGCTTTATGGAAAGTCTATGTGGACGATGTCCCAAAGAAATCAGCACTTTACAAGTGGACAACTTGGTTTTTGAATTTTTTTTTTTTGTAGAGACAGGGGTGTCTCACTCTGTTGCTCAGGTTAGTATCGAACCCCTGGCCTCCTGACTTGGCCTCCCAAAATGCTAGGACTACAGGCATGAGCCACCACACCTAGTCCAGATAAATTGCTTTAAGAAGGGATGAGAAGATGTTGAAGATTAAGCCCCGGTGGCAGTCCATCCACATTAACTTGTGAGGAAAAAAATTAATCTTGTTCGTGCCCTAATTGAAAAGAACCGACAACAATTAATAGCAGAAACAACAGCCAACACCACAGACATCCCAATTCGCTCAGCTCACATTTCTGATGGAAAAATTAAAGTCGAGCAAACTTTCCACCGATTGGTTGTCACAAGAAAAGCTTCTCCTGATGTCTGCCACCGTGGCATCTCAGGAGGCCATGACCCCCCACTGTGACCAGATCAGATGCAGACAAGAGAACTTTCGATGGAAATTTTAAACAAGTGGGATCAAGAGCCTGAGGCTGGGGAGAGGCCAGGAGACTGTGGGAAGGAAGGGCACGGGGAAGTACCTCAGGCATGTTCCCAGAACTGGGACTGATAGGAGGATGCCATTCTTGGTAGTTCATTCCAACTGGGCAGGATTTGGCAACCTCGCTGCAGTGGACGCTGCAGGCGTTACAATGTCCTGGGCTAGAGATTTGAATGTCGGAGCTACAGCCGGGGAATGATCCTCATGGCCAGAAACGAGTGCAGAGAGTAGAGTGTGTTCCATTCACACGTGCTGGCGTTGTGCTTTCTCCCTTCATAGGATCAGTACGGGATTGGCCAGAGTTGTGGTCTTGCCCAGGTGGTGAGATTTGCTGACAAGGACGGTTTTGCAATACAAAGCTAATTTGTGTGTGACTTGGTACAGTAGAGTGCCCTAGCTCTCTCTCTCGGTCACAACAGGGGCATGAGCCTCACAGGTTCTGAGGAATGAGAGGTAGGCAGGTCCCACATTCACTTGCCTGGATTAGGAGCTTGGGTTGTGCCACCCTTCCTGTGCAAGAAACATTCCTCACCTGGCCACGTCTCCAGGGGTTTAGCGACTGCCCTCTGGGCCTCTGTCAGAGCTAGTGCTCACACCTGCTGTTGGGGAGCCCGAGTGCAGGCTTGCCTGGTCCGGCTCTGCCCAGCTTCCCCCTTGCCCCTGAGGCTGAGCATGGAAAGTAAACCACCGTGTATTCCAGTCAAGCCCATTGCCGGGGACACCTAAAAGCTTCTCTTGGTTAAAAAAAAAAAAAGAAGAAGAAAAGAAAATCAAGCATAAATTCTACTGCTATCATGGCAGCTGGTTCTTACCTGTAAGTACCACCTACTGGTCTGGAAGACTGACCTGCACAACCCAGCAAGAAACTGCTGACACAAGTGCACAGGGCATGGGAACGAGATAAGCTTCTTGTGACGTCTGGCCCTGGGCTTCTCAGGAGGCCATGACCCTGCTCAAATGCCTGGCAGACTGCTACTACAAACGGCATTTGAGAAAGCCACCACAGTAAGGCTGTTTACAACCAAGGAATTCAAACAAATGTCTTCACCACTGAATGCACCTCCAAGCAAAGCCAAATGGCTCTACTCAATAAACATTATAGTCACATCCTCAAGGGAAAAAATAAGTCCCATCCAAATGAAAGTAAAGTAAAAAAATGAGAAGAAGTGACAGTTTCTCCAAATGAGAAGAAACCTGTATAAAAATACTGGAAGTATGCAAAAGCAAGGTGTTACGACACTCCCAAAGGATGACACTAACTCACCATATAGAAGAATCAACACAAGATCGATTAAAAACTTAAGTGTAAGCCCTGAAACTACAAAAATCCTAGAAGAAAACCTAGGGAAAACTCTTCTGTTTGTTAGTCTAGAAAAAGAATTCATGACTAAGACCTCAAAAACAGAAGTAACAAAACCAAAAATAGACAAATGGGAGTTAATGAAACTAAAAAGCTTCTGCACAGCAAAAAAAATAATCAACAGAGTGAACAGATAATCTGTAGAATGAGACAAAATATGTGAATATCATGAACTCGACAGGGGACTGATATCAAGAATTCACACTGAACTCAAACAACTTAACAAAAAACCAAATAATCCCATTAAAATGTGGGCAAAGGACATGAATAGACATTTTTCAAAAGAAGACATACAAACAGCCAACAGGCATATGAAAAAATGCTTAACATGATTAATCATCAGAAAAATGCAAAATAAAACCACAATGAGATATCATCTTACACCAGTCAGAATTATTATTAATATTAAAAAGACAAAAAGTAACATGTTGGAGAGGATGCAGATAAAAGGGAATGCTTAGGCACTATTGGTGGGAATGTAAATTAGTACAACCTCTTTGGTAGATAGTATGGAGATTTCTCAAAGAACTAAACATAGAATTACCACTTGATCCAGCAATCCCACTACTGGGTATCTACCTAAAAGAAAAGAAATTATATCAAAAAGATACCAGCACTTGTATATTTATCTCAGCACTATTCACAATAGCAAAGACATGGAATCAACCTAAGTGTCTATCAATGAATGACTGGATAAATAATATGTGGTACATACATACCATGGAATACTATTCAGCCATAAAAAACGAAATCATGTCTTTTGCAGCAACATGGATGGAACTGGAAACCATTATCTTAAGTGAAACAACTCAGATACAGAAGGTCAAATACTGCATGTCCTCACTTATAAGTGGGAGGTAAATAATGTGTCCATATGGAGCAATAGCCATTGGCGCTTGGAAGGGTGACAGGCTGGGAAGGGGGTGAGGCATGGGGCATTACTTGATGGGTACAACGTACACTATTTGGGTAATGGTTACATAAAAGCCCAGACTTCACCACTACACAATATATCCATTCAACAAAACTGCACTCGTTCCCCTGAAATTTACACAAAATTTTAAAAAATTAATGGGGGCAGTGAGTGACCAGAAAAATCTAAGAAGGATCCTTAGAAGAACAATAATGCAAAAAAGATTGAGAAACATTGATCTAATCCCTCCAGTGTGTTACTATGAAAGATTAAAGTTAAATACTGGCTCATAATACAAGATCCAGCGGGGGGAGACTGAACGATGCAGAGACGAGTGGGACGATCGGAGCTGGAAGGGCCGACGAAAGAATTCAGGATTCTGAATCAGAAAATGAGGGTTCAGGCCCCAGCACTACTACTCATATAAGCGTAGCTTTTGGAAAGGTGCTTAACTTTGAACACTACTTTCTTCACTTGTAAAACAAACACGTTAATAATATTACAGGGATCTTGTGAGGATCAAATTTTTAAAAGTTATGTGAAAAATTCTTTGTGAAACAATGGGGTCAGAAAATAGTCAGTGGTTGCCTGGGATGAGGTAAGGAGAGGAGTTGACTAAAGGGAACATGAGGGAACTTCTTAGAATAATGGAAATGATCTATATCTTCATTGTGGTGGCGGTTACGACTGTATGAGTATGTCAAAACTCAGAACACTACACTAAAAAGGATGCATTTTACAGCATGTAAATTGTACCTCAAAAAAGTTGATTTCTTAAAAAAAATCCTTTGCAAACTATAAATAATTATAAGAATTTGTTTTTAATGCAGAGTAAGATGATAGCTTTCACAGTAAAATTGCTGGTGTATGCTGAACTTGCAATTGCCTAAAACTCTCTAGTCTTTTTCATAGGAATTGGTACTAAAGTAGATATTTCTGGTCCTGATTTCTCTTGAGAATCAAAGTTCAAGACTAAACATTTATTCACTGTAAATATCAATTTGTTAAGTTTCCACCCATTCTTTCCACCTCTGATAGAATAAAAACAAATAGTGAATATTTTTGCAGTCTTTTTCAATCTTTATTTCTAACCTTGCTATTCAACATATTAGCGTCCTCAGCTTTGTTTCATTGATGCTTTTTATATGTATAAAGCCTTCTATGTATTAATCTAAATCTACTTATAAAGGCTTAATGAGTAGGGAAAAAGCAATAAGATACTTTATTTGTAACTTCTCTTGGGACTGTCATTTGATTCATCAATACTCTTGGAATATTATTGTTCACCCAGGCCTGAATGTACCTAATTGCATTATCACCTGACCCAATTGCTCAGCCTTGTCCACGAAAATCCCATGCAGACATTATGTCCTTAATGTTTTGCAATTAAAAAATGCTGACATGCTGGGACATTTCTCTGTATGTAGTTCCTTGCCAAAGAAAAAAGAAAAATCTATCACTGAAAGCAATCACCTGAGGCGAGGTATAACAACCATTTTAAAAGGTATAAAAGTTTGCAAATTTATACCGTCCTGTCTCTGGATGTATTGTGATTGACCTATATTCATTAATATGCTATGAGTGAAAATTTAGCATAAATGAAGAGCTGGAAGATTTTTTAAAAAGATAACATTCAATAATAAAGTTCCTAATGTTTCTCAGAATTGAGGTGAGGCAGTGGAAACTAAAGTTTCCAGAATTGTTTTTATACCTGATGTTGCCCTTGGCGATGTTTCCCTTCTTAAGAACTACTGATGCTGCTGTTTCCAGGTATTCAATTTATATTATGTATATTAGCTTTCACTTTTTCCTCATATTATACATTTTATGAACAGTACCATTTATTAACCTAAGTGATGAGTGCTTCTCAGAAGCACCAATAGAATACAAAACTTTACAAATGAAAGCTCTAGACTACTACACCAACAGTCTCAATATTTTAGATTAGTTGGAAAAATTTATATTAATTTTTCAGATATAGTTTTCAGATACTTGAAATCAAGTTACCAATCATTTGAGTGGATAATTTAAAAAAAAATTTTACACTGGATAATTGGATATGTTTCAATATATTTTAGGTACATGGTTTCAACCAAAATAGTGAAAAAATAGTAGCTAATTATTACTCTTAAGTATTATTATTATACCTGCAATGATAAAAAAAGTCAGGGAGAATTTAACTGATATACAGAAGTATATGAAAATTGGTATTCATTATTGTCATTTTTAAGGGTTCTCAGAAAATTTGTATATTTCAAAAAACTATCTCCTTATGTGTCTTATAGAAAAGCTGTCAATAGTAATAAAGACAAGGATAATACTAAGGTAAAGGGGTAGATGACTTTTTTCTAAACCACTACCAGAATTAGAGTGACAGTGTCAATGTCTCGAAGATGTAGGGACACTATTTATCTGAAAGGGTCACAATTAGAAAGGAGTTGATATATTCTGGATGAAGAAAAGTGCTCCAATTCAAAATCTGGAATTTTTTATGATTCCAATTTTTACACAAGGATATGGCTGATGTTGAAGAAACAGATTAGATTAGCAGTGACAAGTCAGTAATTTTTATGGTGGCAATCCTAGAAGAATTAGCAATTCTGTTATAGCCATGAGCTCTTTTCAGATTGCAAGACCCAGAAGCAGCTAGGGCACCTACAGAATTTGAGACAACCTGCGTCAGACAGAAAGGCTAAAACGTGACAAAGAAAACCATGTAAAGGGAAGTGGAGCTCACGTGTTGGGGTATCAACCCCTGTGCTGGTTCCCCTGCTGTGCTGTAGACTGGGACGAGCAATGGACTCAGAGTCAGAACTGTGCTCCTGGGCTGCTTACGCTAGTTCTTACACTCGTCAACCTGGATCTTGTCTTAAATGACATCTTAGATCTCTTCCATTTCTGTGATTCTACTTTTCTAAAGAAACAGACTGATACGGTGTAGTAAATGGTAGACTTCTGACGACTTCAGAGCACCAGTTCTGGAACAGAAGAGGTGACTATGTGCATGAGTTCTATCAACGTTAGCAAAATATAATGATTTTGTAGAAACTCAACTTTAGATTAGGGGAAGTTCTCATTTTAAACCAGGAGGGGAACATCTCACTTTTCATTTAAAGAATTGATTTCAGGACCTTACCTACAGAAACTTTTCAAATTCATCATTAACAAAGAATACGTCTTAGCCTTTGACTTGGTTATAAAGGTTATGCTCACCAAAAGCGATTTGGATCAGACTGTTAGCAGTTTGAATGCCTAAAGTAACTTTTAGTCTTATTTTTCATCATGTTTTCTACTGCACCTTACGGTCAATGACACAAAAATAGATTTTCAAGCTCAGAGCTTCTACTCATAATGTTGTTTTTTTTTTTTTTTTCCCGTGGAAAGTCTTTCCTCTCTTCACTTCCTAAATCCTATTTATCTTCCAAGGTTCAGCTAAGTTGTGCTCTAGTTCTTCATCATAATTATTTCTTCCTTATTCTCACAGAATTTATATCATCTTCTATCATAGCAGATTAGAGTCTGTTATATATAATTTGTTGTGAAGGAATTTTTATCCCTTGCACTGTATTTTAAGGGCAGGAAGTCCGCCTAACTCATATTTCCAACAGAGCCTACAACTAAGCATGAGGGAACTAAAAGTCTACATGCTCTTAGAAGCCAGTCTTACCTTCCTAGTTCTTTTGAATTAAAAAGTTAACTTTCCTCTTTGTACGTAAATGGGCAATATGATTATAGTATATAGTATAAAATATAAAAAATATGCTGTTAGCATCTCTATCAGAATAGCATATATGACACATTTCATCTCCAATGGTAACAGTCCCCAAATCAGCAAGTTATAGGCAAAATCAGCAATCTTTGATATAAACAAACCTTGAGATGGAATAACTGGAATGCTTCCAAATGGGCTAAAGAAACACTGGCAAGGCCTGTCAGGGTAATAAATACCAAGAAACACATGGTCTTTACCAAGAGCTTAGCCTGTAATGTTACTGGGGAAAAAAAAAAAAAAAAAGCCAAACTTGGATCCTTCGTTGCTATGGTATCAACCCATTTGCAAGTTTCAGTGGTGCTGCATAATGGTGGCTATCAAAACAGTAAGAACGCTCAAAACTATCTCAAAAGTAGTTTGAAGGAAACTATTCTCATACTGTGCCCGGCTTCATCATATCTGACAGCAGTCCAGCTATAAACTCAAGAGAGTCCCAATGCGTATTAGTTAAAACATGATGAAAATGTACAGAGAAAGAAAACCAAATTACTCTTATTTTGTTCTATGCTATGTATGGGTGCATGTAATTTTATTCTAAGCCTTAGTCCACTGAGTATTATGGAAAAGTTTTTTTAAGTAGCAAACTTGACTAACTTGAATTTCAGCTTGTCTTTTTTTTTTCTTTTTTTTTTTTGTTTATTTTTGCTCCCCAGCTTGTCTTTTTTAAAATTTTACAGCTTTATTGAGATATAATTCATTTACTACACAGTTCACTCATTAAAAGTGTACAATTCAATGGCTTTTAGTATATTTAGATTTGGAAATCCATCACTACAATTTTAGAACATTTTCACTACTCCAAAAATAAGCTTCATCTTGGCCATCCATGTTTTTAAAAAATTGTGGTAAAAACACATAACTTAAAATTTATTATCTTAACAATTTATAAGTGTGCGGTTAGTAGTGTCAAGTGTATTCACCTTGTCAGACAGATCTCCAAAACTTTTCCATCTTGGGAAATTGAAACACTACACCCAATAAACAACTCCTCCTTTCTTCCTCCTCCCAACTCCTCATAACCACTATTCTACTTTCTGTTTCTATGAGTTTGACTACTTTAGACACTTCATATAAGTGGAATCATACAGTACTTATCTTTTTTGACTGGTCCATTTCACTTATCATAGTTTCCAAGGGTTCATCTATATGTTACAGCATGTGACTGGATTGCCTTCCTTTTTCAGACTGAATAATATTCCACTGTATGTATATACCATATTTTGTTTATACATTCATTTACTGATGGACATTTGAATTGCTTCCTTGGCTATTGTGCCTTGCCTCTTCTGAAGTGTTAAAAATCAACCAGGTGTTTAAATAGCAAGACAAGAAAGAAGGGAGTAAGAACAATTCACAAATTCTGAAGTCAGCCTTTGCCCAACCCAAATGAGCCAAAATGTTTGGAAACAATATAAACATTTAGGGAGGCCGTTTATTTCTTAAAAAAAAAAAAAAAAAAAGAATAAAATGTTAGAGTCCCTGAATTCAGTTTTCGGCTGATCTGCCTACAGCTACATCAAGGTGGAGAATCCAAATAAGACAATCTAATTTGTATAACCCATTACACAGTAGGAGCTGCTATATATTGCTATATTCTTCAGCCAAAGAGCATTTTGTCAATTTCCAGAGACGCTTAATATTTTACCATTGGCAAAAATAAGAATGAATTTGTGACCACAAACTTGTTTCACTTCTAACATGGATAAACCAGATTCTTGCCCTAAAAGTTCACATATAAGGCTGGAGGAGGAGTCAGGAAGAGGATAAATATTAACAGGCTGAAATAGCTATACAAAAAATGATAGGGATACAAAACAGAAATATGTTCAAAATGCTACGAGAACTCCAAGAACAGGAGTTGTTGCTTGTTATTCTCACCAGAACCATCTTCCTCTTTTCTGGTTCTTAGTGTCTTAATTCTAATCCCATCAGGATATTAATCTGTCAGGTCAAGTTAGGGTAAATTAATTCCACAGAGCTTCTTTCATGTCTCGGTTTTATGACTCTCACAAAGATTTTCTTAAAATTGGGTATGCTTAGAACAGCTACGATTAAATTATATTTGGAATATATTTTCGTTATATTTAGAATTCTATATTTAGAATGTAGAATTTTATTTTATAATAGTTAGAATTAACTATCTTTATATTTCCCGTCAGTTTTGTGATAGCAGAGCACACCAGGGAAAAGACCTCTATTAACTTCAAAGTAAATTCAGAACACTAATATCATCTATCTGAGACAGTCCCAAGGAGTAAGCATCAAAAATTCACGTTGTAAGTCTGTCACCTAGAATACAGAACATAGTCTCTCATATAAAAAAAAATTTAAGCATGATGCTTAAGCTCTTATCCACTCCAAAAATATCTATTTAACATATACGTTAGATTTACATTACTCACAACATAAAGACGACTAGAACAAGGAGACTAGCATATTACATTATGTGTTAAAATATGTTTTCATGCATTTGCTTAGGAAGTTGAAGAAAATGTAACAAAAAATACTAGTAAGTAGTAAAAGAAGGAGAAAAAGAACAGTTACTATTTACTATGCGTTGGATTCAAAGGGTTTAGGTTTGCTAAACCCTTTCAATTTATGAACTGATTTAATCCTCACAATAGCCCTAAAAGGAAGGTACTGTTATAATTAATCTCTGTTAAAGATAAGGAAACAGTATGCAAAGTGAAATAACCAGACCAAAGAGACCATGGACTGTATGATTCCATTTATATGAAATGTGCAGAAAAGGAAAATTCGGAGACCCAGAAAGTAGATTAGTGGCCGCCTGGTGACTGAGTTAACTAAAATGGGCATGAGGGTCTTACCGGAGGCATGAAAATGTTCTCACACTGGCTTGGGGACGGTTACACCGCTCACTAAAGTTACTATCACTGAATTGTACACTTGAAATGGGAGAATTTTATGTCTTGTAAAAAAAAAAAAAAAAATACAGCCATGCACTGCATAATGAGTATTTCAGTCAATGATGGACTGCATGTACAATGGTGGTCCCATAAGATTATAACAGAGCTAAAAAATTCCTGTCACCTAGTAAGTCACAATGTTGTGTAGCACAACACATTACTCATGTCTTTGTGGTGATGCTGGTGTAAACAAACCTACGGCACTGCCAGAAGTATAAAAGCATAGCATATAAAATTATGTATGGTACATAACACATGATAATGACAGTAAATGACTACATTACTGGTTTATGTAGTTACTAAATTTTGTCATTATTTTAGAGCGTACTTCTACTTATATATATATAAAAAAAAAGCTGGCTGTAAAACAGCCTGAGGCTCGTCCTCTAGGAGGTATCCAGAAGGCACTGTTACCACAGAAGATGATAGCTCCAGGCATGTTATTGCCGCTGAAAATCTACCAGTGGGACAAGATGTAGAGGTGGAAGACAGTGATACTGATGATCCTGACCCTGTGTAGGCACTGGTTAGTGCGTGCCTGAATGTGTGTGTGTGTGTTAGTTTTTAATAAAAATGGTTAAAAAGAAAAAAATAATTTTAAAAACAGAAAAAAGCTTACAGGATATAAAGAAAGAAAATATTTTTGTACAACTGTACAATGTGCTTGTGTTTTAAGCTAAGTGTTATTTTGTAGCCACACTTACATTTTTTACTTTAATTACTTACATGTAATAAATTTTGTGTAGCCTAAGCATATAGTGTTTACAAAGTCTACAGTAGTGTTCAGTAATGTCCTAGGCCTTCACGTTCACTCACCACTCACTCACTGTCTCACGTAGAACAACTCTCAGTCCTGCAAGTTCTACTCACGGTAAGTGCCCTATACAGGTGTACCGTTATTTATCTTTTTTGCTGTATTTGTACAGTGCCTTTTCTACGTTTAGGTATGTTCAGTTACTACAGCTATTAGTACATTCTTCTGGAGTCTCTTTATAGACAGCACCATCTAGCAGGCATAGTGAATAACCAAACTAACACACATTCTGCTCTTTTCGGTAAGACAAAATACTAACATTTAACAGAAAATCCACAGAGATGTAATTGTATGCTGGAATTAGTTTTCTTATATCCTCTTCTGACATAATGGGGAGAAAAATCACACAGTGCAACTCTATGTTTTTTACATCTTTGTTCCTTTTATAATACAACAGGAAAGACTAAGGGTACTTTATACACTTGCCTTATACAATAAATGCTACAATTTGAGCAGTTGTAGCATTCCTGTTTTTATATACAATGAGCATTAAGCCATCCCTGACCTTCAGTGGAAAAAAACAGTACCTTTCACTGAGGAAGAAACACAAAAAGGAAAACATTTGCAGATTGTTCATGAACCACAGAAAGTGATACAAAGTAACTCTGGGTTTGTTCCCTGTATACACAGCACTCAACTCCAGAATGTTCCTCTATCAAAAAGAAGATACTAGATTTCTCTCTTAAACAAAATATTCTCCTAGATTTCTCTCTCAAACAAAATATTACTACAAAGGTCAGACATTGGGGCAGAATGAAAAGCAAATATCAATCCATTTAAAACATTATGAAGGAAGGAAAAAATGTTCAAATCACTTGAACACTACACTGGAAAGGAAAGATGAATATAAGCAAAACTATTTTATGTGAAGATTTTTTAAATTGTGTTAAACACATAAAATCTACCATCATACCCATTTTTAAGTGTACAGTTTAATATTATTAAATATACCCACACTGTTGTACAACAGATCTCCGGAATATTTCATCTTGCAAAACTTAAGCTCTATGCCCATTAAACTCCCCATTTTCCCCTTCCCCCAGTTCCTGGTAACCACCATTCTACTTTCTGTTTCTGTGAATTTGATTACTTAAGATACCTCATGTAAGTGGAATCATAAACTACTTTTTTTTTGTGACTAGCTTAGTTCACTTGCATAAAGTCCTCAAGGTTCATCCATGCTGTAGCACATGACAGGTTTTCCTTCCTTTCTAAAGTTGAATAATATGCCCTGTGTGTATATACCACATTTTCTTATCCATTCATCCATCAGTGGACACATTTTTCTGTCACTGGACATATTCGACTCATAATTTTCCATCTAACAGCAATAATTTTAACTTAATCACTATTAAAAAATTACTCATGGGGGGTGGGGGAGGGGATGGGGGTATGCCTACACAATGAGTGCATTGCACACCGTTTGGGGAGTGGTAACACTTGAAGGTGCTGACTCGGGAAGGGGGGTGGGGGGGGGGGAGGGACATATACCTACATGATGGGTGCAACGCGCACGACCTGGGGAACGGACACGCCTGGAGCTCTGACTTGGGGGGAAAGGCGGTACATGGGCAACATATGTAACCTGCAATTCTGTATCCCCCATAACAATAAGATGAAATAAAAAAAAAAGAAAAAAAAATTACTCATGATATTATATTCCTTCCCTTTCTGCTAATCAGATTTCAGATCACAGATCTTTTAAATGCCGTTTTTAATGGAAATAAAACTTATTTCCAGAGTTTTAATAATGTTATTTGAATTACTGCAAATTATGGTTTCGTAAAAAGGCATATCTGCCTCTTTCAAATTTGCTATGAAAAAAAAAAAAAAAATGCTAAAATGCCCAAGAACAAGATGAAACTTCCCCAACATAATCAGGTTGGTTTTTCAGATTGAAATATGCCTCTACATCCCAGTAATTTCAGACAGTAGTAAATGGAAAAGGGGACATGATGACATTAACAGCAAAACTCCACTAACTTACTGAAAGCAATTTGGCCCAAACACAGTGGCGAGATTGTGAACATTCATGCGATTCTGCACGTGATGCTTGGCTACTTTCGTCAAGAACTGGCAAAGGTACTTGAGGAGGCAGTAGTGGGTGTCTGGCAGCTCTTTTATTAAGTCTCTTAAGCTGTTCTCCTGAGCGTCATTTCTGCCATCTGGAAGAAAAAAAGAATAAAAAATGTTCTCCGGCATAATGCACAGTAACAACAACAAAGCATGTAGGTGTAACAAATTCTAACATATTATTCAGAAAAAAATCCCTTAGAGACTGAGATAGGCCTTGAATAATTGACTTTCTTTTTATGTTAAAGAATTACTAACTTATTCAAGAAATGCAGAAACCCACGAGCTCTATTCAGTGCAAAAAAATTGTGTTTCCATTTCTTATTTCCTTCCCCCAAATTAAGATAATGGTTAGGTTTTCAATCCATAGTGGAATCTTCCATTTGATTTTTGTCTTCAAGTTTGTCAAAAACAAGACTCTCTCGGTTGAATAAAATTTGATACGAGAGACCTTCCTGGGTCACCATGAGGGACATGATTAGAATACTGTGCCCAGAGAAAACTGAAGGAAACTTTTAAAGTTTTTATACAGCTTTTTAATCTTGACAAAGATCCTCTCCTTGACCATACTCTGATGAAGCTCCTCTGAGCTATTTTTCAACTAGCCCTTGTTTCTGGGCATGTTCTCAAGAGACTACTTTTAGTAAGAATATTGCTATGTCAGTTTAGCCAAGATCCCCCACCCTTGATACCTGATCACCCTGGATATCTGACCAAATTCCTCATTTCCCCCATCCCCAGGTGATGTCTGATCCGCTTGTTCTGCCTTCAGCCTGAGTCCTGGGGGGTCAGTTTAACCGCAATGCCTCCTTACCCCTGATGTTTCTTCTTCATAATTTTCCATACACTGAGTATCACCCACCCTAACCCTGCTGCTTGGCTATAAAATTCCCCGCCTTTTCCTTGTGTTCCAAGTTGAGCCCAATCTCTCTCCCCCACTGCAAAACCCCAATGCAATACTCCCTATACCTATCACAATAGTCCTGAATAAAGATGTGCCATTCTTAACAAATTGCAGAAGGAATACCTTTTTAAAAACAATATTTAACATGTCATATTGTTCAGAATTTGATAGGTGACTCCCATACAAAAGCCTGATAATCTTGCATACAGCTCAAAATGTCTAACAATGTGCCAAAAATTCATAGGCATACACATGAACAGTTTCTGTTAATTCTCAAAGGTTTGCTTTGCCAATACTTAAATAGTAAAGTTGCTAACTTATGTAACTTTGTGCACTGCTTTCTATCAGAGGAAAATACAAATCTTTTATAACAAATGCAGTAATTTAGGGACATAATCACAATCCATCCTTTTAACAGATGTCTAAGACAATGAAAATTTAATACAGGTATAATTAATACACAGGTTGGATTTCTTTGTTAAGTCAGCTTTAGCCAGTCAAATGAATAAGAAACAGAAAAATGAGGCAAATAAAATACAAAGGAAGAGGATCAGTCAATGTTATAAAACACTTGGGTAACGTAATGCCATGAGCAGGAAGTAAAAACAGAAAACATCCAGAAAGTTACATACAAGGACATTGAGTGGCTGCGGAGAACAGGATCAGAATAAAGGCTTGGGAGTCATTTCCCGGGTGAGGAACCTGTGGGACCTAAGTGGTACTGCTTGGGATGAAACAGTTTTCCACTGCACTAGAATCTTAACCAGCAGGGATAGGTAAGAAATGGAAGTAATTAGGTTGGAGTGATTAAAAATTAACTGAAGTCACCCATTTCTCATGCCATTATAAAAATAAACAAATATACACCAACAGAAAAATGTAATCTTAGTTTGCCTTTTTCCCTTTTTATGGTGACTAATTCAAAGTGAGTCTGGATGTTTTCAAGGGTATGTGCTCTCTATTTAAAATTATGGTCCACCAGCCTGAGCAAGAGCCAGACCCCGTCTCTACTAAAAATAGAAATTATAAGGACATCTAAAAATATATATAGAAAAAATTAGCTGGGCATGGTGGCGCATGCCTGTAGTCCCAGCTACTCGGGAGGCTGAGGCAGAAGGATTGCTTGAGCCCAGGAGTTTGAGGTTGCTGTGAGCTAGGCTGACGCCATGGCACTCACTCTAGCCTGGGCAACAGAGTGAGACACTGTCTCCAAAAAAAAAAAAAAAAAGGTCCAGTTCCCACATTTAAAGATACAAGCAACAGCATTCCCACAGCCTTGATAATGGGCCTCTGGCCTTCTGGCTCAAACAGGCAGGCAACGTGAGTGGGCACTATATCAAATAAAACAAATATTCAAAATAATTATGAATTTATGACAACAACATCTTTAAAAAAAGCAGCAGCACTTTCATCATTTACTTCAAATTTTTGAAAGATGATAAATAATTTTTCCAGGAAATAAAATTGACAAAAAATGGGAAGGGAGATAATACATTCAAAGAGTATGTTTCATGCTTAACAAAATAAAACGAAATCCGTTATGGCATGAATGAGAGAATAAATATATTCTCAAAAGGCAAAAGTAATTGAGAAAGAAATATCTTATATCTACCTCCTATGATGGAAGATGATTCCACAGATCCACCCGCTGGGCAAGGATGTGAGTATCCTCTACATCAGCAGCTTTGACAGCAGCACACCCATATCTGAACCTTAACTACTTATAATTTACTTCCTGAATCCTTGTTCAAATATAGTGACAATACATTAAAGACCACAATTTGTTACCATGACACTTCCCCTCACCTCTTTTCATACTGATTAATTATATGCTAACATTCTGAGAATCTGTAATTTATACTGTGTTTCCTGAAATACGTGGTAAATATCACTCTTACTGCCAGCCTGCAGCAACCTTACCAACAAGATTTCCTACGTGTGACAGTAACTGCTCAACACCTTCAGAGGAGGCTTCTAGAAGGATGCCTCGGGCAGCATGCCTGGGAGCAGTGTTGGTACCAACGTGCCTATTAAGAAGATGCTTTCTGACACTTGTGAGAAACGAAGTTCATAATAATTACTTTACCACTGCTTGCATTATTTTTTGATATGCTGATACATAAATATAATAAACACTGCCTTATTCATTCATACATTCTGTTTTTGGATTTATATTGTCAATTACAATGGCCTCCTGAAGGTCTCATATTATAAAAAAGTTAGCAATGCTTATACATTTAGATCCATGTATTCAAAATATACATTTTACACTATGTGTGATATCATGCTTTTATGAAACCTATGAAACATCCTAATGGAGGGGGAGACAGGCAATAACCAAATAAATATGTGAAACGGTAACATAAGTGCTATGAAGAAATAAAAAGCAGGGTAAAGTGGAATAAAGCAGAGTGATGTAGGGGTGGGAAATGTTATTTCACTCATCATGGTTGGGGGTGGGGGGGTGTCCCCTGATACAATGACAACTGAGCAGAACTGCAGGAAATAGAGAAGTGTGTTCCAGTCAGAGCAAACAGCCGTGCCAAGGCCCTGCGGCAGAGGTCTTGGAGCTGGTGCCAACTGGTGGTGGGTGGAGAAGACAGTCAGAGACGAAATCAGGAGACAATGCAGAAAGGGAAAGGGCAGATCTATCTTATCGTAAGCCATGCTCTTTTATTTTCCCCCTGAGTGAGGGTTGTGAGCTGCGAGGAGACATGCTCTGACCTAAGAGGACCACTCTGGCTTCTGTGCTAAGCCTGGACTGTAGGAAGCACAGTTGAAAGCATGGAGACTAGTTAAGACACTACTGTGACAGTCCAGAAGAGATAGGCTGGTGGCCTGGACTAGGCTGACACTGGTGGGATAGTAACACAAGGCTGGATTCTGCTTATAGGTTGAATGTTCTTGCTTGTTTTACATACAAAAGTTGTTTGTTTTATATATGGAAAACACAGGTATGAAATATTCATTCATTTAACAAAAATTATTGGGTGACTACTCTGTGCTAAGCACCTTTCTAAGCATTTGAGATTCATCAATAAACAAAACAAACAGAAATCTCTGCCCTCATGGAGCTTACATTCTGGTGAGTGAAAGAAACATTAAACAAAAAATACATTAACAGGGCTGCGGGAATTGGGAGTACTTGAACCAGGGTAAGGGCTGGCGATTACGATTATAAATAAGATTGTCAAGAAAGCCTCGGGTGGCCGCGGTGGCTCACACCTGTAATCCTAGCACTCTGGTAGGTTGAGGTGAGATGATCACTTGAGCTCAGGAGTTCAAGACCAGCCTGAGCAAGAGTGAGACTCCTGTCTCTACTAAAAATAGAAAAATTAGCTGGGAATCGTGGCCTGTGCCTACAGTCCCAGCTACTCAGGAGGCTGAGGCAGGAGGATCACTTGAGTCCAGGAGTTTGAGGCTGCAGTGAGCTACAATACCACCACTGCATTCAAGACATAGTAAGATTCTGTCTCAAAAAAAGAAAGCTTCATTGAAATGTATTTGATGTCCAGTTAAAGTAAAAAAATCCACAAACTGACAAATGTAAGCTCTTTCAGAGTTCGAAGTTAAGCTTCAACCACTTTTTAAATACTCTTTATGCCTTGCATATAAAAAGGTGATCAAGAAATCATTTTAACAGAATGATATATAAAGACATACAGTGTGACAAACTAGCATAGGAGTAAAGTGACATCTGTATCTCGAATATATTTTAAAGAAATACAGAATAATTTAGTCCACAGAACTATCAGAGTGTTATTATGTAGGAATAAGATTACAGACAATATTTAAAGAAAAGGCTCATTTGGTGGTCACACAGAAAGGATACTCAGCATTGAAATTCCACAGAAGGGCCTCAGTAATAGAAGTGAAATGTACCTCTGCATATGTATTATATAAAAATAGTTTTTAACTGTTTTAAACTTGTACTTCTAGAATTGTAATAAAAATTAGAATAATATAATTCATGAGTCTAAATGTTTTAAGAAAATTTTGCAGATGGGAATAATGGTTCATAATTGGAACAGTCACCATTTTCTTTAACATCGATCTTTTCCTAGGATAAGAACTATCTTTCTCCATTAGTGAAAAGTATCATCTCAAATTATTCAAAGTTTTCTTCAGAGCTTTCATTTGTTGTTGGCTAAATCTGACTCATACCTCAAGCTGAAATGCAAACATTCAACTAGCACAGTGTACATAGTGTACAGAGAAATCAGCACTTGGAAGACTCTACCATACTTTTGTTCCAGGTTAAGTAGCAAACACCGAACCATGTGACAAATATTTGCTCTCCTTAAAAAAAGATTATGATCATAATCAGCAATGCTGCACCTGTATCATAGGATGTATCACAGGATGGCTCCTAACACTGATCTTGACATTTATCCTAGTTGTTTGTCACATGCCTGGACTTTTCAGTGGCCACGAAGTTATACTGTACTTCTAATCTTAGACTCAAGGGGAGAGAGAGAGAAAAAGAACCGGCAAAATGCTAACTTCTATCCTGACATATCTCAGAGCCATGAGAAGGTCAGCCGTTAAAACAACCAACATGTTTAGCCTCAGGGTGCCAGATCTATCGAAGTAGCTTTTCCCCCCTCTCATTAAGCCTCACAAAAATATTTATGAGAACTTGCTAAAGCATCAGATAGGATAATGAGCTGACGAAGAGAGGTCACAAACCTGAGAGTGTGTGAGCAGTCTCTAGAAGTTGAGAAGCCAGCAAAGAAACAGGGATCTCAGTCTTAAAACCGCACAGAGCTGAATTCTGCCAGGAACCTGAATGAGTCTGGCAGTAGATTCTCCCCCAGCGCAGTCGGACAAGAGCTGTCAGACAAAAGCCTAGGCGGTCACCTTGATTTTGGCCTTGTGAGTAAAAGAACCAGCTGAGCTCACATCCTTTTCATCCACAGAACAATGAGGGAATAAATCTGTATTGTTTTAAGCCACTAAATTCATGGTAATCTGTTAAGGCAGCAATAGGAATTGAATACATCCCCAGTTAGAGAGGACCAGACTGGAAGAGGTTGATTTACTTGTGCGCATTCACCTCGCTACCAAATCGCTGAGGCACAATTCAAATCCAAGCAGTCTGACCCCCTGAGCACATGGTTTGATCAGCGTACTCTTACAGAGGTAGCTGTTATTATCATAGCACCTAACACAGTATCTAATACATGCGAACATGTAAGAAACGTTCCCTGAATCAATCAATAAATAAGCAAAATTGGGGAGTGTGTGTGGGGGTGATACTCTTAATTCATTTGTGATAAACTATAGCTTCTTAGGTCCTAGGGGTTTGTGGGAAAACGTTTTAAGAAAAACCTGTAAGAATGGGCACAAAATGTTGTATGAACTGAGAATAAACAAAACATTATATTTCTTTCTAAATATGCATTCATGGAAGAATGGGAAAAAACATAAATGCCTGCTCACTGGATGAGAGTGGGTTTCTTTGGTTTTTTGTTATTTTTTTTTTTTTTGAGACAGAGTCTCACTCTGTTGCCCGGGCTAGAGTGCCATGGCGTCAGCCTAGCTCACAGCAACCTCAAACTCCTGGGCTCAAGTAATCCTCCTGCCTCAGCCTCCCGTGTAGCTGAGACTTTAGGCATGCGCCACCATGCCCAGCCAATTTTTTCTATATATATTTTTAGTTGTCCAGCTAATTTCTTTCTATTTTTAGTAGAGACAGGGTCTCGCTCTTGCTCAGGCTGGTCTTGAACTCCTGACCTCGAGTAATCCCCCCACTTCGGCCTCCCAAAGTGCTAGGATTACAGGTGCGAGCCACCGCATCCAGCCCAGACTGGGTTGTACCTCTGCCTTTCATTTCCCAGGGGTGGAACCACTTCTTTAGAAAGACGAAAAGCTTATGTAGACAATATAATTTCATCTTATGATTAACGGAGTTGGTGTTTTCCTATGCAATAGGAAAGGTTATATTTTTACAGATCTCTCACAACCCATGACTGTGACAAGGTTCTCAAAGGCCTCAAACAAATTTTTCAAAGGGCAGGATGATAAAGTAACTAATAAAAATTAATAAGTTACAGTCTCTTCTTAGATATTTTCAATGAAACTACCTATCTTATCATTCTGATTAAAGTCTGTGAAATGCACAGGTATATTTACTGCCAAATTAGCCAACATTTGCACTGACACTCCTGCCCCCAGAAAGAATCTGCATGTTCAAGCAAGAGCAAAGGCCTGCAGAAAGAATGAAGAATTAGGTGGTATTTTACATTTCAGTTCTATATCCCAAAACAAACTCCTGATAATGCCTAAACAGTAGCTCAGCGAATTTATTTTGTGGGTATTTACTTACTGGGTGCTGAATGCTTATCAGTGGGAGCAGGTGGTACAAATGAAATTGTAAGAAAAATATAAAATATGCTAACTAAATTTCAAAATTGGAAGCTCCTATCTAGGCTACATGTTAGGATTTAAGCATTGAACAGGTGAAGAACCTGTTTGTATGAGAATGTAAGTACACAGGAGACCGGGAAAAGCAATCATAGCATATAGGAAAAGGAACCTCCCACAATATAATACGATAATCTTGAACAATGTGGGCAATATCCCAGCTAATAAAGCTTGGCTTTCTCTATAAATATAGTGCCATATTAAATGGGCAAAGTACAATAAGTATATAGTTTCAGTTGAAATCATATTAACACCAGTTGTTTCTTCCTAGGCAATACTGATTAAATACTCAGCTGTAAATGGTCTCTAAGTAGCCTTAGTGTCATCTGAGTTAAACCATCAAGCCCAGAGTTATTTAAGCCTATCTCATACATGCCCCCTTTGTCTCACAAGGGCCTCAAATTGTTATGGACTCATTGTAAAAGGTTGGTTATTTCCATTGGCTCAATAAAGCAGGTGTTCAACACACAGCTTAGTCGAGTTAGGGCAGGGCTGTAGGTGGCTAACAACCTAATCATTTGGCATCCCTTCAAATTGATGTTCGTTAAACCAATTTTCAATATTTATGTGGGTTGATAGTCTATTAATACAAGGTTTATGTTTTTTAAATAACTTATTGTATTTATTTAAATAACAACTCATTTAAATAACTTATGTTTTCTCCTCTTCTAGCATAAAAGCATTAGTAAAAAAAAAAAAAAAAAAGAACAAAGAATTTACTAAGGGTTTAACCCAGGTCACAATGATTTATTCCAAAATTCCCAAATAGACATTATCTTCTTGGCCTTGGAGCTGCTAGTTATCTGCTCTATTTTTCTTTATCAAGCCTATAATCTTCCTGCCATTATAAAATTCTATCACCTTTACTACGAGGACGGCTAAAATAAAAAAGACAAGACATAAACGTGTTGGCAAGGATATGAAGAAATTAAAATTTTCATTCATTGCTGATGAAATTAAAATTTTCATTCATTGCATGATGGGAACGTACAATAGTACAGCTATCCTGGAAAAAATAGTTCTTCAAAATGTTAAAACATAAAGTTACCATATGACCCAGCAATGCTATTACTAGGTAGATACTCAAGAGAAATGAAAGCATTACGTTGGCAAAAAAACTAGTAATGTTCATAATAGCAAAAAAGTGGAAATGACCCAAATGTCCACCAGCAGCTAAATGGATAAAATGTGGTATATTCATACAAAAGAATATTAGCTAGCCATAAAAAGGAATCAAGTACTTATATAATAAATGCTACAAGGATGAACCTTGAAACATTATGCTAGGTCAAAGAAGCCAGTCATAAAAGACCACGTATTTGTGATTCCATTTATATGAAATGTTCATAATAAGCAAATCGATACAGACAGAAAGTAGATTAGTGTGTGCCTAGGACCGGGGTTGGTGGCAGGAGGGAGGAATGGGAAGGGACTGGTAATAGCACCGGGTTGCCGTCTGGGCTCACTGAAACGTTCTACATTTAAACTTTGGTGATGTTTGCACTCTGCAAATATACTAAAATCCACTGAACGGTATCCTTTAACAGGGTCCATTTTATGGTAGGTAATTTATGTATCAAAAAAGCTGTTATAAAGAAATTCTGTTGACTTTAAAAATCAAGAACATCGGAGATCTTTCAGTTAAAGATGACATTATTTCAGTTGAAGATGAGTATACACTTTTCCTACTAATACTCCATTAAAATGACAGTAAAAATTATTTTAAAAGGAATAAGCCCTCAAGGATAAGGAGAACAGCCTAGAAGATGACAGTCACATGAAGAATTCTAGCGAATGTATACATGCACGTGCACACGTGCACTCAGACTTCCAGATGGGCTGTTCTTCCATGGAACAACGTGCTTGGTCACGGCTTCTCTTACTAGACGTGCACAGCCCCACCCACTACTTACTATCTCACAGAGCTAAAGGCCATTATAAGGAAAATAAAGGTGCACACTTGTAATCAGCAAAGAAAGGATAAGTCTAGTTAGCAGGACCTACGATCTCAGAGGTCATGGGGGCCTATAAATACAGGTAAGGTTTTTCCTGTCACAGGGATCCGGACGAAGGCAGGCGAACCGAAATGTTGCCCAAGTGTATGCCAAACCTGGGCTTCCTGGCACCGCATTTCCAATTTATTCCAGTGGAGGCTTTGCATCTCTTAGTGGCGTCTCGGGCAGATAGGTCGATGTTAGCCCGTTAATTTTGCTCTGGGTTTAGGTCTTTACAAAAAAAAAAAAAAGTTTATACGTCTGGCATTGCTTATAGAAAACCTAAAAGGCACACATTGAAAATGAAAAGAACTAAAACTTGGAGTTTAGTATGATTCTGATTGTCACAGAAACAGATTTATGAAGGTTGAATAATTTCCATAGAAAAGAAGCTTCTCAGGAAGGAATTAACCTACGGGAGGAAATACGTCATATGCTTCCTATGGAGCTCACGCTATTCAAGGAATGACACTTAATAACCATCATTTAGCCAGCATTTATTCACATGGTCCTTTAAAATCTGCAAGGCAAAACCATAGCTAACCTCAAACACCACAAATGCCATTATACTAGTATGGATAAAACAGAGGCTTACCTCCAAGTAACCTAGTGAATTCCTTGTGTAATGAGGAAAGAAATTCAAGGCTCAGGCATGAGCTAGTTTATTAAATTAAATTTCTTTACAATTAGCCATGGTACTGATTAAAATGCCCCTATTATTAGGGTGGTTTTCTTAAGAAAAATATTAATAGTTGCTGTCTACATTATGAAATGCTCATAAGCTAAAATTCACAGGCACTTAACTCTCAGATAGTGTTTGCACAGCTGCTATTATAAAATTCTGTCCCAGTTAAAATCAAGTATGGGGTGGGGAGTAAAAAAAGGGCGAATTTCCACTTAAAGAGACAGATTGACCATTTGCGTTTGTCTAGTCTTCTTCCCAAGGCTTCATAGAAATAACAGTAAAATAATGCATAAAAAGTATAAGGCTCAAAGGACAAAAAAGAACAGCAGAGAAGACAGAATGAGATGAGATTTTAAAGACATTTGGAAGTGGATGCAAGTGACTGAAAACAATGTTTCAAAGCCTGTCAGACTTAGGGAGTCCTCCGGCACATCCGCACCCAGGCAAGCAAATTCTCAGGCTTAGTCTCTGGGTAATAACCCAAGGATTCTGGGAAACCGGAGACAGCTAAGGGCTAGACTGAGGAACACAGTTGAAAATGTAAGATTAGTGCAAGTCTGCTAAGAAGTAATAGGCCCATGATCAAGCACACTTCCCATCTCCCTCCTAGTCCTGCTCTTAAAAAACTCAGAAAATGAAGAGAAAAATATGTTCACATACTGACATTTGAGGATCCCCAAATGAAACAGCTAGATTTCCCCTGCTGTACTATCTAATCCTTCTAAAATGAAGTACATCAAGAGACAAACCCCCAGTCTCCTTTACAAAATGTTTTTCTTAAATCACAACAGCTACAAATCACTAGGTGTTTGAATAAAGAGAGACAAAAAGAAAACCCACAGATCAGAGAGAGAAAAGAAAAACTTAAGCAACAAGAACAAGCCCATGGCCACAAGTGGTGGCTCACACCTGTAATCCTAGCACTCTGGGAGGCTGGGGTAGGAGGATTGCTTGAGCTCAGGAGTTCAAGACCAGCCTGAGCAACAGCGAGACTCAATCTCTACAAAAAATAAAAAAATTAACCAAGTGTGGTGGCATGTGCCTGTAGTCCCAGCTACCAGGATTGCCTTAGCCCAGGAGTTTGAGGTTGCAGTGAGCTCTGATGACACCACTGCACTCTAGCCTGGGTGCAGAGCAAGACCCTGTCTCAAAACAAAAACAAAATACAGAAGAATAGGGAGCTTCATAAAAGGAACAGAAAACAAGAATATTTTGGATATTAAAAATAAAGCTACAATTTAAAAAACAAATTTGCTGGGAAATAAATGAGAAAATTTCATAGTAAACAATTAAAAGTAATAAGACATTTTTAAAGGAATTATATGTAATATAAGGAGGGTAATACAAGAAAATTTCCAAGACCAAAAGAAAATATTTTCCAAGTTGAAGGGACTTACTGAATACTTAATACAATGGATAAAAATACAAAGACTCCAGGAAATAGCAGGTCTAGGAAAAAGATTCACGAGGAAAAACTCAGGATGGTATTTACAACCAATCCTGGTAGGAGCAGATAAAAAGGACTCCAAGAATTTCCCAGAAAAAAAAATTGATAAATTATTTGATAATTTTGAAAAAAAAATAGTTAACACTAGAGCTACTGGGACAGTTTGAAAAAAAAAAAAAACCAAAACCCGAAGATAGGTTTATAGAAAATAATGTCAGGGAAAATATAAGACAAATATCAGTATCAAGAAATATCTCACACAAACATACCCTTTTAGAGTTAAAAACAAGTCAAACAGTAATTATAAATTTCACTAAAGTTGTAATATAACAATATTAGAAGAAACTGTTTGGAATAAATGAACATGTAACAGAGCTAATTCTATATATTTCATAAGCAGAACTGATGAGATAATGTTCAAAAGTGAGCCATCAAGATACACTACTATTAAGTATATTACTAAACGGAAGCAAATATCAAAAGCACAGCCAAGCCAGTTAAAACTGGGTTCTTTTGGGAAAGAACTGAGGAGTACCAAAGGCTGTGGTAGGGGATCTGGTTTTCTTTAGAAGTCTATTTTATTTTTTATAGAACTATATTAAATTAATAAGAATATTTCTTTAAACAGAGAAAAATATGTCCACTGAAGATGTTGAATTTTACTGAGGGTAATAACTTAGGAATGTGCTACTTTAGTATTTAATTAATAATTTTACTGAAAGATCACCAAATCCAATCATATTACCCTCACCCCATCACACACACACTAACTATACCCACTGTTCAATCACACGCCTATGCTTTCAGAATGCCTTTGTTCGTGCAATCCTCTCCGCCCAAACAGCACATCACCTGTGGGCATTCTACCAGTCCTCCTAAGCCTACCTCAAGTACTACCTTCCTTTTCTTTAAAACCCTTCTGATCATCTGACTTAGAAATTCTGACTCATCTCTCCCTCAACCCCACTCTATTCTGTGTATCTTGGCTCCTTGGGTATATGTTGTATTTTCCTAACAAAACTGTGAACTCGTTGGCAGAAGTATCCGAATTTTCAATGTGAACAATAAAATACCAAGCCTAATGCCTTCACTGCAATTTAACAATTGAAAAGCAATTTATCAGTCACGGACTTAATACAAAAAAAAAAAAAAAGACCTGTGCTATATATAATATGCAATATATATTTGCAGGCTTCAACTTTTATTAGAATTATATAAAAAATAAAAATTATTGATAATTGGTAGCCAATCCAAAAATATTGCCAATCCAAAAATATTCCCAAAAGAATTGATAGCAGGTTTAATCCATCTTGTGTTTTATCAGCTCAACCAACAATTAACAGTTCAAGTAGAGGTTCGATTAATTTGGGCAAGAATTTTAAAGTCTTCATCTTAACTCTAAGTTGAAACCAGTATTTTTTTTCCTTTCCCTTCTCCTTCCTAATCATGAGGCAGGTAATTGCATTTATTCTTCTGTAACTCTTTGTAATTTTTTAAGAGACAGGGAAGTTAGAATAGAGAAAGGGTATAGAGACCAATTTTAAGCTTGAAGGTGAAAAACATGGAGGGAATCACACTAAATGGCTTGTCTTTTTATAACCAACAAAGCAAGGGGCAGGAGTGAAGACTGAGGATGAACTGGGATATAAGCACAGGGAAGGGAGATTACATTAAAATATGGATGCCCATGTCCCATCCACGCAGATGAGGATTTAATAAGCCTGCAGTGTGACTAGCTCTCTGGGATTTTTCTAAGCTTCCCAGGCAATTCTTATGGGCTGTCGTGGTTGAGAAGCACTGGTTTGGCATTTTTGAAATATTTATTATATGACTGGCATTGTTCTAAGTGCTTTACATGGATCAATTCTTTGAATATCCACAATAACCTATAACAGGGAAACTAAGTGTGGTGGCTTAAAAATGTCCACAAAGCTTGACACATCTCCTTTCAAAAGACAGCCTAATTCCCTTCCCTTGAATACAGACCAGATTAATGACTCACTCCCAACAAATAGGGTACAAATGATGCTATTTGACTTCCGGGGCTACATCATAAAAAGTATAGCTTCTATCTCTCTCTCGAATTGCTCACTCTGGGGGAAGCTAGCTACCATGTTGTCAGAACACTCGAGCAGCCACCTGGAGAGGCCCATATGTAGAGGAGTTTAGTTTAATTCTCCCAAGAGGAGAGCATTAAATTGCCAGCCATGTGACTGAGCCACCCTGGACACAGATCCTCCAGCCTTCAGGTGACTATAGCCCTTGCCAACCTCTTGACCGCAACTTCCTGAGACCTTGAACCAGAACTGCCCAGATAAACCACACCGGAATTCTTGACCCACAGAAACTGAAAGAGAAAATATAAGTTTATTGTTTTAAGCCACTAAATTTTGGAGTAATTGTTATGCTGCAATAGATAACTAATACACTAAAGAAAAAAAAAATAAACCAAAAAGGTTAAATAACTTGGCCATACTAATGCAAAGAACAAAGGGCAAACTGAGATTTGAAATCAGTTAGAATGTAGGCAGAGCCTATGCTCTAAGCCACATGCTATAATTACTTACTTCAACATGGAGATTATACTGCCTATATCTCATTAGAACTGGTACAAAGATTTAAAAATATTATATAAGCAAAATATCTGCTACATATTAAACTAAATAGTAGGTAGTCACTTAACAGCACTATTATCACCAATAAAAGGAATATATACTCAAAGAAAATCAATATTAAACACAAAGAAAACTTACAAAAATTATCTGTACAAATAAAGAAAACATACCCCAGCATCATTTTTTCCATGGCATATCACATATTGTAAATTCATTCCTTACTCCTAGCCTCCCTAGACATTAAGGATTTCTAAGACAAAAATGTATCAATTCTCTAAGAAAGATTTGGAGCCCAGAGACTACCTAATTAACATCCCACTGGAGGCTTTTTACTAATTTATTTTTCACTCAAACATTTATCAAATTTGGTAAATTTTTAAAAGCACAGTGTTATGAATTGAATTTTCTAACTCCAAAATTCATAGGTTGAAGCCCTAACCTCCAATGTGACTACATTTGAAGATATAGTCCCCTTTTAAGGAGGTAATTAATATTAAATGAGGACTTAGGGTGGGCTCCTAATCAGATAGGAGTGGTGTGCTTGTAAGAAGACGAACAGAAACCTGGAGTGCTCCAGCATGGAGAAAAAGCCATGTGAGTACATAGCAAGAAGGTGACCAACTTAAAGACAAGGAGAACGCCCTCACCACAAACTACCTCTGTGAACATCTTGATCTTGGACTTCCAACCTCCAGAACTGTGAGAAAATAAATTTCTGTTTTTAAGCCACCCAGTCTGTGTTATTCTGTTATGGTAGCCCTAACTGACTAATATAATATACTCAGTATAATAGAAAAAGCTTGGAATTTAGAGCCAGGCAGATCCCAGCTCTGCACATTCTAGCTCCTTGCTCTTTGGCAAGTAACTTACCCTCACTGAGCTTCACTTTCCTTACCTAGGAAATATTTGTAGGAAGAGCCATAATAGGAGTTAGAAAATAAACACAAGTAAAGCACCTAGGCAAAATCTTGGCACAGAACAGGCATTTAAATTGTGATGAAATATAAAATTAGCTTATTGTTATCTATTTGTATCTATAATATTGTCCAAACATAACTGATGGTTGGAATTACAAACACTGATGAGTCTAAATAGACGACTATGAAATAGCTCATCTTTATCCAGACGACTGAAATAAAGGTTGTACCCTCCTTCAACAGACTAACGGACCCTCCTTAGCTAAAAGACACCAAAAGTTTTAAGTTCCCGGTCATGACAGGAGAGATGCTGGCCATGTCCCATGTGCTTCTACCTGCTCCTTCTCCTTACTAACCATTACTAGATTTATCAAGGGCTGACTTGACAAGAACAAAAGGCCAAAAGACTTGTTCACTTACTTTGTCTGGCTCCGGCGCCTTCCTCTTGTTTTTATGGTCCTGACATGATGGCTATTTTGGACCCCAAAGAGTTTCTCCTTAATAAACTGCCTTCTGTGGATTGGTTCTGGCCAGTCTCCTGAAGATGTGCAGTTAATGGACTCATGTCCTACATTTCACCTTTTTACATATAGGACCTAATTATAATGCATTTAAATGTTAAATCTCCACCCCAAAGTGATCATGTAACCCTAATACGCATATGTGTGGGTCTCCTTCATAAATATTCATAGCTCCCCTGTAACCTGTTGAATACTATACTACACTTGACCAACCTCTTCGACAGAAATTCCTGTCTTACCTCTCCCTGCCTTAAAGTGCCTGTCTTGCTGCCCAGCCCGTCAGGAAGGCCAGCCCACACGTTGCCACCCTTTATAAGAAATAAAGTCTCTTTGCTAAATTAACTGACTTTCTGACTCTTGATAGTTGGAATCCCTAATGCCTCTCAGAAGCACTGACCTGCATTTTACTTGTCCATAAGTTCTTCATCATGGCCTCCAAATAATCCTCCCCTTTTAACTTCCACTATATTTATTAAGGGATCGATTGTCAAGATGCCACATCAGGATCTCCCCTCTTTCTCTGACAAAAACAGCTAGATCTCTAAGCAAGGCACTTACTAAAGTCCTACAAGATCATCAGATCCTACTGTGAAATTAAATAATTCAACCTGAAAGCCGTTGGAACTTTAAATTATTTGAGTCCTGACAGGAACGTGACTATGTGGTCTCAGTCACGTAGCATGCAGCTTCCACTTCTGCTTCTCCGATTAGAGATTAACTCCCTTCCTTATTCCTGTGCTGTAGATTAGAAAATCTGAAAGGTGCCAGAAATAAGATTCCCCTTAGGGAATGTTAAAGCAATCTCCCTTGGGCTTGCTATAGCAAGCTGTAATCAAACAAATCGCTATAACGTATATACGGTATATACTGACCTGGCATGAAAATGTAACCCTGCTAAACTTCTGTCTCTGCCTATACAAGGGAAACTTTAACTTTTCCATTTTGGAGCACTGACCCTATTCCTTTGGAGTCTGTGTTTCCCAGGTGGCTATTCTCAAGCTTTGTACTGGAATAAACTCTATACTCAATCGTATTTTGTGAATCTCATCATTTAAGGTTGACACCACCACGTTTAAAGGCATCTGAGCCTTTGGAATAAATCCCAAGTTCACCTGGAGGTAGGGAAGCCGTATTAGTCAGCCACAGAAATTTCCTAGAAAGTTGAAGACTGTCTCTTCCTTTCAGGATAAAAAGATCAGGTCTGACAAGCTGAAGCATTTTAAAACGTAAAGGCCCCACCCTGGGTATGGATGGAAAAGAGAAGATTTGAATTACTGAAGACAAAAGAATAATAGTTGCCCCAGGCCTTGTCTAAGCATTAACTTTGCAAGGTGCTCTCCCTGGTGCTACTACAACCTTGCCTCAAAACTGTCTTCCTGGATCACATTCACGACTAATGGGTGCAGAGTGCACTGTCTGCCGGATGGGCACGCTTGTAGCTCTGGCGTGGGTGGTGCAAAGGCAATACATGTAACCGAAATGTTTGTACCCCCACAATATTCTGAAACGGAAAAAAAAAAACCAAAACTTTCTTCCTGATTTATTAGCACGAATTCACAACAGTCTGACAAACTGGCTGTCTGCCACCATGTGGCTCTGGGGTCTCATCAGAGATCTGGCAGTACTTGCATGCCAAGTCCCCAGACTCAGTTCTCCCTTTGGCATAGTGAGTTTGGGGGTCCTGAGACTTATTTTTGCTTCCCATAACCTTCCTTTAAAATCCCATTGCCAGTTTCTATTTTGAATGACGAGACAGCAAGCTTTGGCAATGGGTAGTGGTGATGTTTGCGGAACACTACAAATGTACTTAATGCCACTGAATTTTACTTAAAAATGATTAAAATGGTAAACATTATGGTTATGTGTATTTACCACAATTTTTAAAATTCCATTTCCAACTCTTTATCTTAGACAGGTCTTAGGACCGTGACCTAGATTTCTGTTAATCTTCTAGATATTCTTCCTACACCCAGCATCTTCCCATCCAACTACCTTACACAGCACTGCCTAACATACTGCGTCTATCATATGAACTATTTCTTCAAAAAACATGTCACTTACCAAATGTCACTGAATGACATAGAAAGCCAAAGCCATAACCAGAACAAGTTGTTCTGTAACTTTTGCTTCCATACTGTATCACTATTTCCAATATAATATTTAGTCATTTTATAATTTTATCTATGATTATACCACGCATTTTTCAAAAAAACTAAAATCATTTTTTGAAAAATAAAGTGGCCAAATAAGATTACAAACAAAATAATAATTTTTCCTGTTGCACCACTGTTACAGATTGAATTGTGTTCCTCCAAAATTCATATGTTGAAGCTCTAACCTCCAGTACCTCAGAATGTATTCAGGGCCTTTAAAGAGATAAATAAAGGTTAAATGAAGTCCTAAGGGTGGGATCCTAATCCGACAGGACTGAAGTCCTTGTAAGAAGAGGAAGAGACATCGGTAGAGCGCCCACACAGAGGATGGGCCACGTGAGGACACAGCAAGAAGGTGGCCGTCTGCGGGACAAGGAGAAAAGCCTCCCCAGAAACCAACACTGCCGGCACCTTGATCTCGGACTTCCAGCTTCTAGAACTGTGAGAAAATAAATGTCTCTTGTTTAAGCCACCCAGTCCGTGGTATTTTGTTCGGACAGGCCTAGCAAATTAACACAACTTGGGGCTGAGGCCCCAAATATAAAAAAACAAAGGTTGTGATAGGCCCACCCCTTCTAAGAAGAGGTGCTAGGTTAGCTACACAGAACTTGTTAAAGGGGAGACCAAAAACAGGTCTGGACGCCTTGGGCCATCCATCCGTCACCTCCCTCAAGGACGCTGAAGCAGAAATGTGAAATTTAAAATTTGAAGTTAAAGATTAGAGAGTAAGGATTTGTTTAAAAGGAGAGTTGTTGGGGAAATAAAATGCTTCCCCTGACTTTTTCCCCAAGCCGAGTGAGGGGCCATCAGCTAACCACATGGGGAGTTTGAACAGCCTAGAACTCCTGACAGAGTCCGAGACATCTGAAAGAGTAACACAGGCTGGCTAGGGGTGCCCTGGGTCGCAGCATAAGAAACAGGCTCTGCCCTGGGACCGACCTCCATATTTTAAGAACTTGGCAAGGACATGCATGTGTTTTCTGAGGACCAGATGGGAACTCTGAAGAAAGAAACAACATGTGGGTAATTTTCTAAAGAACTACCTGGCGAAGCTAGGGGCTGCCGAGGATTGAGACGGGGCCAGGCGAGAAGGCACAGCTGACACGAGGGCCTTGGGGAGCCACCGATAGGTCTCCCACCCTAGTGGAAGCCCAGTGTGGTGATCAGTGTAATTTTCCAACAAACTTCGCCACTTGTACCTAATATTTGGGGGTTTTTTTGTTTTGTTTTTTGTTTTTTTTTTTTTGAGACAGAGTCTCACTGTGTTGCCTGGGTTAGAGTGCCGTGGCATCAGCCTAGCTCACAGCAACCTCAAACTCCTGGGCTCAAGCGATCCTCCTGCCTCAGCCTCCTAAGTAGCTGGGACTACAGGCATGGGCCACCATGCCCGGCTAATTTTTTCTATATATATTTTTAGTTGCCCGGTTAATTTCTTTCTATTTTTAGTAGACATGGGGTCTCGCTCTTGCTCAGGCTGGTCTCGAACTCCTGACCTCGAGCCATCTACCCGCCTCGGCCTCCCAGAGTGCTAGGATTACAGGAGTGAGCCACCGCGCCAGGCCCTTTACCTAATATTTGAAAATGGTCTTTCGTGGAATAAAATATTTCTGGCACCTTCTTCCTCATTCTAGCTTGCCTTCTCACGTATCTCATTCTTTACTACATGCAAATATTTACACCACTGCTGTACAGGAGTGTGGCTTCTCCTTTTTTTTAATTAAAAAAAAAAAAAAAGAGCCGGGCGTGGTGGCTCACGCCTGTAATCCTAGCTCTCTGGGAGGCAGAGGCGGGTGGATTGCTCAAGGTCAGGAGTTCGAGACCAGCCTGAGCAAGAGTGAGACCCCGTCTCTACTAAAAATAGAAAGAAATTATATGGACAACTAAAAATATATATAGAAAAAATCAGCCGGGCATGGTGGCGCATGCCTGTAGTCCTAGCTACTTGGGAGGCTGAGGCAGGAGGATCGCTTAAGCCCAGGAGTTTGAGGTTGCTGTGAGCTAGGCTGACGCCACGGCACTCACTCTAGCCCGGGCAACAGAGTGAGACTCTGTCTCAAAAAAAAAAAAAAAAGAGAGACAGGGTCTCACTACGCTATGTTTCCCAGGCTGGTCTTGAACTCCTGAGCTCAAGCTGGGAGCGTGGGACTACAGCTGGGACTATAGGCGTACACCACCACACCCGGCTTAAGAAACATCCTTAATCTGGCAACTAATACTCTTAGAAAATACATTTTTCCCTTTCCTCTCTGACTTGGGAAAAATAGGGAAAGAAATAGCTCTTCAAGGATAAACAATTTTTCTCTTACCATAGTTATGAAGGAGAACTCAATAATGTTTATGCCCATAATTATTGCACTTAAAAAAGGAATTCCTTGATATAAAATCACTTCATCCATCAATTTCTACCTCACAAAACGAAGATAATTATTTTAGGACTCAATCTTGCTTATGAGAAGAAGCAAGCACACCAAAGAGCTTTCAGTCTCAAAGGTCACTAACCAACCACAATCTAATTAATATTTTCTAAATTATTCTCTAATATTTTCTAAATTATTCCTCCTCTCATTCCTTCTATGGCGGTCACTAGTCAGAAAAGAATTGCTTTGACCCAAAAGCGTCAGGGCCTTTCAATATTGTATTACTGAAGTATTCGTAGGCCAGTGGTCTCAGAAATTCTATTCAATAATGGTATTTCACACTCAGTTTAGTGTTATTTTAGGTAGGAGATGAGGGTCTAGAGTAAAATAGCAAGGTGGTAGTTAAGGAAAGAACGTAAGTATTTAGGAGCTTATTTTCAGATGTAACTTTTAAGTATTTAAGAGCTTAGTTTTCACTGGAAGATAAAATTGCTTTAACTCCTACAAGGATTTACCATGCTGGCCCTGAAAGAGCTGAACGAATCGAGGATGCAAGGCGGAGGTGATCACCCCATCCGGCAGCTCCCGCAGGAAGAGCTTCAGCAGGCTGGCTGCTGAGCACACGTCGCCGTCTCTCCCCAGCTCCACAGGCTCTCCGCGCTCGAACTTCAGCCGAAGCTGTTCCACTACCTTCACGTTCCCATTCACTCTAAAAAGGCCTTCCTGCGTGAGTCCTGGAACAGCAAAGCGGACACAGAAAATAGAGGTTTCTGACAAACAGACACAAGAGCTAAAGAATAACAACAGGAATCTCAGCATAGGATTCTCTGAATAGTATCATTATCAACCATTGGAAGATTTTTTTCATTTTATAAAAATGTTTTCTTAGAACAATCAGTTTTCATCCCCACTACACATCCACTAAAAAGATCATACGATTGTTACAAAAGCTGACTTACTAAAAATAAGGCCTATGCCATATATGAACATAGAACATGTAATACTACACAAAGAATTTAAATCACAGTACATAACAGAAACTTACTCTGGGCTCTAAGAGTAGGTTAGCATTTCATGAACGACTATTTTAAAATATGACATGTATGTAAGAAACTTCTGAACTGTATGTGATTACTTTTGTAATGGTTTAATTAAGAAATAAGCAATATTTCTTCAGTAATCACTAAATTCAAAATGTAAGACTGCAGGGGATGATAGATGGTCTAAGACTAGATCCTTAAGTCAATTGAGAGCCATGTGTCAGCTGAGGTTAGCAGAGAAGGCTTCCTGGAGGAGGTAAACTTTGGCTAAAGCATAAGCAAAACGGAAGGGCTGGGGCCGATGTAGTATGAATCTAATGTAGCTTACGTTGTAGGTTTCCTCATTTTCTTGGGCCCTTTCTAAGCTCTGTTCCTAATTCTGTATTCTTAATGTTGTATTCTTTTTCTTAAAAAGGTTTCAAAGAATTAAGCATCTGGACCTACAAAACCTTGATCTATCCTTGACCAAGAACCAAAAAAAATCTGAATTGAGAAATAGAAACAGGATAGTACAAAGAAAGGTAGGCAGATGAAAACGTGGGCTGTTCAGGTCAAAGACCAACAGGTAAAATAACGGAAGAAATGGGACAGGGCCTCAGAATGACAAGCTAAAGAGTGAAGACTATCTCACTGGAGCATTAAGTGGGGGAAAAGACAATACAATCAGGGTTTGAGGAAGACTCAGCTAGTTCAGAAGTGGAGAATGGAGAGGGCAAAGAGCTCGCCTTAGGGAGACTATCTTCTATTGCAAGGCAATAAAGACTGAGATTATGGTGGAAAAGTAGTAAAAAACGAAGAATAAACATGACTTGGTAAAAGGGTAACCTTAAGGTTTGAAAAATAGAAATCCAGGAAATAAACACTGTAAAAGATAAGGTGAGGGGGTGGGGATGAGGGGAGTAGCTGGTTTAGGGCAGAAGATAATGATTTCCAGCTCAGTATGTTGGGTTTAAGGACACGGTACACCGCTTGAGCAACTGTGTCAGGCAGTGGAGGACGCTGAAGGTGTAGGAAACAATATTCCTAAGAGCAGGCCAAGAACTTAACCTGACACTCTTCTTTTGAGAGTCTAACAGTGAATGTTAGCAATGACATAAGCACTGAAGTCTATTTGAATTTTTGGGGAGGTGATTGTTTATATCATAGCCTCTGCATCTTTCTCTTAATCTGCTAATTGTTCTTTCTAAAAGCAGAAGAGGAAGCTAATTTCGTTTTAATTTACAACGTGATAAAATTTTATGAACTCTTTAATTCAACAAATATGTAATGAGCACCAGGCACAATGTTAGGTACTAAAAAAAAAATCATGAGAAAAATATTCAAACACTATCATCCTTACAGAGTTTGCAGTCTGGTAAGATGTTTGTGTTCTTCCACATATATATATTATTCGGCTGTGAAGAACATCAATATCAAAAGTTGGTACGTGCTGGGTGAAGTTGGCTCACGGCTGTAATCCTAGCACTTTGGGAGGCTGGGGCAGGAGGATCACCTGAGGCCAGAAGTTGGAGGCTAGCCTGGGCAATATAGCAAGACTCTCATCTCTAGAAAAAATAAAAACAATTCTCCAGGCATGGTGGTTCACACCTGTAGTACTAGCTATTGGGGAGGGTGAGGCAAGAGGATGGCTTGAGTCCAGGAGTTTGAGGTTGCAGTGAGCTGTTATGATGCCACTGCACTCTAACCTGGGTAACAGAATGAGACCCTGTTTCAGAAAACAATCAAAAAGTTGATATTAATTCCAGCTCTAATGCTGACAAAAATTATGAGCCCAAGGATGATATGAAAAGTATTTAACAACAACTATGGTCAGGGCACCATCTAATCAGAAGAGATACCAGTCAATATGTTTGGTAGGCAGCTTCCAAAATAGTCCCCATGATCCCCAACCTCTCGGTATCACACCCACGTAATCCCCTTCAATCAAGTGTGGACTGGACCTAGTGACTGGCTTCTAACAACAGAATACAACAAATGTGATGTCACGTCTGAGATTAAGTTATAAAAACTGTGACAATTCATCATGCTTGTTCTCTTTGTCTCTGGCTTGCTCACTCCGATGAAACAGCCACTGTATTTGCTTTGTTAGCTGCCCTATGGAAAGGACCACGGTCAAGGAACTAAGGGTGGTCTCTGGCCAACACCAGCGAGTAACTGAAAACCTCAGGTCAACAGTCTAAAAGTAACTTAATCCTGCCAACAACTGCATGAATGAGTTTGCCAGGGAATCCTTCCCCGGTCTGCCTTTTGAGTCCTGATATAACTGAAGTCTTGGCTGATAACATGATTGCAGCCTTGTCAAAGACCCTAAGACAGAGGACAGAACTAAGCCATTCCCAGATTCCTGACCCACGGTAACTGTGAGATAGTAATAATTATTGTTTTAATCCACTATGCTTTGGGGTAATTTGTTACACAGCAATGGAAAACTGATATGATATGTCATTTCCTTAAATTCTGCAGAATATCAGGTACTACTGGGAGATTTCAGCTGTCATTAAAAGCCTTCATTCAAGGTCTGTTTCCTTCTATGACATAAAAGTTCATCCTTAACTTCAGAAACTTATCCAGGTATCAGTCAGCTAGCATCCAATAAAGAGGATTCTGCCTCTGGTCAAAGCTCAAATCTTGAAAATCTAGAATTTTGTGTCCTGCTCCTATATTTACCCAGCTCCTTACCCTAACCTTGCCTTCTGTTTTTGGCCAAACAAATGCCCCTTGGATCTGATTTCATATGATGTTTTTCTAGCTTTGACCTTAGGCTTTCTTTTCCAACAAAGTTTTTTGGAACCTTCCCTTAAATAAATATACTTCCAGCAACTCCAAAATAACTACCCAGCTCCAAGAACTGTGATCCTCAAGCCTCCTGATCCCACTGGACCATACTATTAATAGCAGACGGATAAGGTATAAATGGAAGTCACTGAATTTAATGCTTCTCGACCATTTTTTTCTGCCTCCATTCCATTTACTGAGCAACTCTCTTCCCTCAGGAATATCTCCCACCCAAAACAACTCTTACAATACGTAGGAATATTCAACCAGGAGAAGTTTACTCCTGGACGTGGGTATATCACATTCTGGAAAAAAGAATCCATACGGTTTTTAAAAGCACCTTTATGATGCAAAAATATATGCAGTGGCCGTATGAAGGCAAGCAGACTGCATAACCTTTGAATTTTCCTACTCTAATTTTAGAAGGTTAATGGCTGTTATAGAAATATTCAGAAAAAGAAGATATTTAGATGATTTCATGAAGTAGAATTACTCTTGTACATTTCAGAGTTTCAGTTACATTTCAGTTCAGGAGATACATTGTACTAACTGTCACAAAAAAGCAACTTAATAGTGGCTTAGAAATGAAAGAAAAATTATGTAAGTTAACGTCTACACAACTGACAGCTACTTTTTTGTACACTGAAATATTTCTTTCAAAATAGTGTGAGTATTATCATTAGAAACTAAACATACCAGAAGTCAGAGTTTTCATGATAGCACACTTTGGCTCATGAAGTATATGACAATATATGAGTGCATTCTGACACCTGGTGGTGGCTTGAGACTCCTACACTATTTAAAACAGCATAACCCACAGTACCTTCCACCTTAAGGAGAAGAAATCTATGAACATTGTCAGCAAGGTTATTTCAAAATAGTTTTAAAATGATATGCCTTGTAAGTTATACTATATATTTTAAAGGGAAAAGTCAAAAGTCAGTTTAAAGGCCTTGATACAGGCTTTGATAAATACCTTGTCCTAAAATTCCATTATAATAACAGCTTTCCTTCCTGTGAAGCTGTTATTGTCTGATTTATAAAAACTATAAAGTATGACCAAAATCACAGATGTACATAATTATTTGTTGACTTGAAAAAAAACTACAATTAAATAAATTGAACATTATACCACTCTTCAAACTTACACAGGTTCTTTGGTTTATTAACATAATAGTTTCAAATACAAGAAAGGGTGTCTGGTTGTGTACACAGAAATTAACCATATAGCCTTTCAAAATGCAGGTGCCAGGCGCGACTTCAGTGCGCCCCATCATGGGGCGTGGCCAATGCGTGTGTATTCTGAAAAGACTCCACTAGCAATTCCATGTCACATCTCCAATGAAGAATAACTGATTGAACCCACTAAAATGTTTAGTTTGCAGTGCCTGAAAATACCTATTAAAATATAACTAAGAGTATGCTAAGGAGGGGCAGAAGAAAACCTATAACCCCAATTCAAATTTTGCCAAAATTCTCACACATTATTGATGGTATGAATATAAACTGGTTCACCTCCTATAGAGCTCATTACAAATGTACATATCTTTTGACCCAGCAGCCCACTTCTAGGAAGTTAGTCTGTAGTTATATGTGCTTGAAATGACACAAGTTAAGGGTTAGTTATGGAATCATTGTAAACAGAAGACTAGAAACAATTCAATGCCCATCAGTATGGGACTGCTTAAAGAAGTGATACACACATAGAGTAGAACAATGTGCAGAGGAAAAGAAAATTAAAAATGAATAAAGCTCTTTATGTAATATGGAACAATCTCCAAAATACACTAAATGATTTTTTAAAAAACATTCAGAACCCTATGCATAGTGTACTATATTTGTGTTAAAAGCGAAAAAAGAACACATACGTGTATGCTTACATTTGCATGAAATATCTTTTTTTTTTTAAGAAGATACCAGAAAATACTAGTATAGTAATACTGTTCTGGAGAGGGGAAATAAAGGTCAGGAGACAAGGTTTGGAAGGAGATACTTTTCAGAGTTCACTCACATTTTGAGACACATAAGTTTATTAACTATTCAAAAATATATACGATTTTAAAAATTAAAAGTGTAAAAGATTTTTACATAAGAATAAAATCAAAAGACTACTATGCAATCAATCTTGGGGAAAGGAACGCTGATTATGCCAAAACCAAATTATTATTTTAGGTAGTCACAGTTGGGGATGCAAATGAACACTATTTAACAGATTCATTACCTAGAGAGCCACTTGTATCTCACTTAGTGGGATGCAGTTTTACTCAATAGTGGATATGTAAATGAGTCCTGTCAAAGCTCTTACCTAGTAACACCTGGCTTCAAGATTTTTGTAGGCCAGGCTTCCATCTTCCTGCTGTGCTATGTATAACACCTTTCACGGTTAACTGTTTAAAGTATTTCAATAAACCCACAACTGTTTTCTAAGAATTTGACACTTCCGTAGCTTATTTTCCTTCCAAAAATAAGGAGATAAATCCTTCGAGGTAAGAAAACAAGTTTGGCTCTTCAGTTTTCAGAACAAAATATCCTTTTGTCATCTACATACCTGGTACCCAGAGCAGACGGATTTTTTTTTTTTTCCGACTAACACAAACACCTGACCTTCTTGAGGAATGAACCATCTACCATACAGTCCCTGTCCAAAGGGGATACACGTTCCGAAAAAGCAGCACATGATCAGTGCTTCTCACTCGTTTCCAGTGAAGGGTCCGTATCGGCAGGGGGATGTCGCAAACTGCACCCAGTACAGCCGTGGTTCCCCCTTATCCACACAGGACAGGCTGCGAGAGCCCCAGTGGATGTCCAAAACCTCAGACAGAACCAAACTCTACATACACTGATTTTCCCTGTAACTTATAATTTGGCCCAGTAAGAGATTAACAACAATAACTAATGATAAAATAGAATTGTAACAATGTGCTGTTCATAATTTCATTGAGATTCGTTCTCACCACAGATCTTGGCAACCTCAGCATTAGATTTTTTTTCTTTCCTTACGAGGTCAAGAACTTTCATCTTTTCACTTAAAGGAAGTACTTTTTGGCTTCTCTTTGGCATAACCGAACTGCCAGCATCACTATGGTTGCACTTTGGAGCCATTATTAAGTAACACAGGGGTCACGTGAACACAAAGCACTGCCATACCGAGACAGTCAATCTGATAACTGAGACCAAGACTAAGTGATTAACGGGCAGGTGACCTATACACGTGGATATGCTGGACAAAAGGGTAAGTCACATCCTGAGTGGGGACACAGTGAGATTTCATCATGCTACCTGGATCAACACGCAACTTTAAACTAATGAAGTATTTATTTCTAGAATTTTCCACTGAATATTTTTGGACCCTGGTCGACTATACATAACTGAAACCCTAGAAAGCAAAACCATGGATAAAGGAAAACTACTGGACAGAATTTATTTGAAGTCTCAAGTCTTATATTTTAAAATCCCTAAAAAATTTATATTCTGAAATGAGTCCTTTCTTATTTTAGCACAGAAATGATAAAAATTCCAAACTTTTCCCCAGAATGTTTCCCTCCCAAATCTTTTAAAGTTTATTGATATTTATTATGTAGCTTAGAGTTCTCCATCACACCACCCTAGCTCTAAAAGGATGTGAGAGGGATATGGAAGCATTCTCTCAAATTATCCAGGTTTATGTTTTGTTTTAAATAAAATCATTGAAAAGCTGTGGGCTACAAGCTCTCAATAACTAAGAGATATAATTTACCTTTTATGGAGCGATGTACTATATTATTCTCCAAATGTTTAACATGCTTAATTTTATCACTCTAAAAATAAATGACACCCCAATAGTCGGGTAAGCATCATCATTTTTTAGTAACCCCTACGGAGTGTCTGAAGACCATCAAGGCATTCAGTGAAGTTCATGATTGGTCTCAGCTGAAAGAGATACCCAGAAATTCTCCGATTACATTAAAAATGAATGACTATCAGTTGAAATCTAATTAATCAAGAGAACTCACTATTAGAACAGTGTATTTAAGGAATTAAAACTAGAAAACATTCCAAACTAGAAATCTAAATAATTAAAGTGACTGCTGTGTTGTTAATCAAATTAGTATTTTCAAGATAATGTTGACAAGATAGTATTGTCAAGCAGTAATGTCCTTTTCTAAGGGAAAAGTATAATACATTACACAATAATTTGATATTCTAATTAGGGTGTTTTAGAAGATATTCTAATCATACGTCATAAAATAATTCATGCAAACTCCCTTTATGCAAGAACTATAAAAACAAACAGAATGAAAACATGCCTTAACTTACCATGCTGCGTCAGGTATTCCACTATGTTCCACACAATAGCTGGGATACCATTCTCAGTGAGCCCCTGCCGCTGAAGTTCTTGAAGACTGACCCCAAATAATTTCTTATAGGTACAATCCCTCTGTTCATTTAATGGCACCGCCACTATCTTTTTCATGTCTTCTTTCAGCCGAACTGCTGCTTTACTTTGCTTAAAAGAGCGTAAGAAAAAAGAGCAGTCAGTCATATTTACCACAGGAGGTTGCATGGTTACACCCCAAGCACATGAATCAAAATGTAAACGTTTGGAGACAAATAGTAGTGGTCTTCGTTTATTTTTACTTCAACTCAAATAAAAATCTTTAACACCTCTCACGTGTTGCTCAGTGTTACGAAAGTCACAGACTGATATAATGGTTAAAGAGAGTGGAAAATAATGAGAAACCTAAAGCCACAACTTAAGTGTGGCTCAGACAGGGAGCAATGCACTGCAGTATCTAAGAGATATTACTACAGTAACCAAGGGGTGTGACTCAGAAGTACCTGGTTAACAGGAAAATAAAACATTTATAAGAACATCAAAACCCCACGCAGACCCAGAAACAATGAGATGTTTTTAGAGATGAAAACTTAATCTAGATGTCATTTTAAGGTAGCTTTAAAGAGTCAGAAGAAAAATTCCAAATGTAGAGTGAACATTTTATTTCTCTGATTTCATTGCCTCTGTATATATCTCGGTAATTTTTTTGACATATAAAATCAATTTGATTCTCATTGAGGTTCAAAATGCCCTGTCTTCGAAATAGCAACATTTTAGTCAAAATTTAAAAATTTTCAACAAGACTATATATAAATAAAAAATGAAACTTATATTCAATTGACTTAAGTTACTAACAAGGAAAATTCCACATGTTTGTTTCTTCCTTTTAATAAAAATTTGTATCCATCCCAAGGAAGAGAACATTTTTTTAAGCATGTATCTTATCTAAATGTTACAAATGTGTGTTAGTAAAATCCAAACACTGAAAAGAAAGATGGCAAAACATAAACAATTTTACTGGGGGACAGAGGCAGCAGAACTAGGGGAAACTTTCACTTTTTGAGAATGAATGTAGCAACTAATCAAAGTGTAAATATTACTAAATGACCACCATTTAGTTATTACAGTATCCTAAGAGTAGAAACATGACCTCTAATCTAGAGTTAAGGAAACAAAACCAAGTTAAGTAATTTGGTAAAAGTCACAGAACTAATAAAAGACAGTTTCACCTTGTTCTAGTTCTATGTTCCTCTCCTTGATTTAGATTTAATGTTATAGTGCAGCTGGTATATAATTATAGTAACAAACTATGATAAATGCTATATATGACATAAGACAATTACACACAAGTAGTTAATTCTACAATCATTATGTTGAGTAGGATCCTCATAATCTCAATTTGATTTTGAATTGCATAATCTACAGAATCAGGTCAAATTTCACTGACATATTTGCATCCTTTAATAGGTCAAATTAATGCTTTGTTAGTAGCCCTTCCTCTTCTTTCTCTCCAGTGGTTAGAACTGCAGACAGTATGTTGTGTCTCTGTACGTAGCATAACAGGCAATCTTGGCATTGTGACTCAGAAAGTTTTCAGGCAAGAGACATAAAATTAACTTCACACATTTTGAAGTGACTGCAATTTAAACTACTTACTTACTCAAAATAGAGCTACACTATATAACATCTTCATACATAATGACAGTAATAAAGGAAGATCTGATTATAGTTTATAATTGGCAATTTAATTCAGGCTAATACTTTAAAGAAAAACAACCATTGGTTAAAAAACAATGAAATAGCAATTATACTCTAAGAAAGGAAGATTTGATTCTTGTTTTTAATTGGGAATTAATTCAGGGTAACACTTTTTAAAAGTAAGCATTGTTTAAAAAAACAACCACAATGAAACCTAATAGTTGTATTTTCAGAGACATTCCAATTAATCCTTCATATCGCCATAAATACATAACGTTTTGCTCTTCTAACTTAGTTGGAGAAGGAGACATGTAATAGAAACCAATAATGAGATGTTTCTAATAGTTTATACCTAAACTATTCAAAAATATATAACAGCTTAGGGCAGATATAAAATATCCTTTCCAGTAAGTAATAAGAAATAGTTAATAGTCCTCTACTTATTTAATAACTATAGAAATGAAAACTATTTATAATTGATTCCATTTAAACTGAAATTATTTTGTATTGTAATACAATGATACATTACTACCTCTTTGTAAATTTAAATACCTGCAGAGTTTTAGCTTCCCTTCAAATACACATCTTACCTTTCTAGCCTTAATATTGACATTGCCTTTATTATTAATAAAGGAGCCCAAACCATTTTTCTGTCTTTTTTTTTTTTAGACAGAGTCTCACTCTGTTGCCCGGGGCTAGAGTGCCGTGGCGTCAGCCTAGCTCACAGCAACCTCAAACTCCTGGGCTCAACTGATCCTCCTGCCTCAGCCTCCTGAGTAGCTGGGACTACAGGCATGCACCACCATGCCCGGCTAATTTTTCTCTATGTATTTTTAGCTGTCCATTTAATTTCTTTCTATTTTTAGTAGAGATGGGGTCTCGCTCTTGCTCAGGCTGGTCTCGAACTCCTGACCTCAAGCGATCCTCCCGCCTAGGCCTCCCAGAGTGCTAGGATTACAGCTGTGAGCCACCGCACCCGGGCCATTTTTCTGTCTTTTGACAAGCCACTCAAGCTTCAGTTGCCTGCAGGAGAGAGGGTCTGATTCACGTGGTGGGGATACTGAGCCCACTACTTACTAGAGGCAGGACAATCATTCTGAGCTATAGTCTCCGTAAAGCTGTTGACGATGAAGGTGCAGTCATTCCCCAAAACACAGTCAGGATTTCATATTAGGAAAAAGGACAAGTGGAGGCTAGGTGACCCCAAACCAACAAATATTCAACAGTAACTGTAACAACATTTACTAATTAAGGTATTCTGAGTCTGCCTTAACTGTTTAAAGTTCACACTTGGGGCTTCTGGATCCTTGAGTGTAGCCTTTTGACTGAATCCAAATTTTACAGAACAAATCCTTTTAATATAGGGATTTGTTCCGGGAAGTTTGGATTGAGTCCAGGGGCCGAACTTGGGGATCTTGAGGCCACAGGTTCCCCGCTCCTGGCTTTTGTTTGCATATAAATTCTCATATATCACTTGAGTTTGAAGACTAGACCATGGAGTGTTGTGTGTATGTCTGTATAAAAGCAATATAGGTTCCCACGTTGCTTATACCATCACCTTAAGAATAAGAAAATCAGGCCAGGCACAGTGGCTCACGCCTGTAATCCTAGCACTCTGGGAGGCCGAGGCAGGCGGATCGTTTGAGCTCAGGAGTCCGAGACCAGCCTGAGCAAGAGCAAGACCCCATCTCTACTAAAAATAGAAAGCAATTAGCTGGATGACTAAAACTATACAGAAAAAGGGCATGGTGGCACATGTCTGTAGTCCCAGCTACCCGGGAGGCTGAGGCAGAAGGATTGCTTGAGCCCAGGAGTGTGAGGTTGCTGTGAGCTGGGCTGATGCCATGGCACTCTAGCCCAGGCAACAGAGCCAGACTCTGTCTCCAAAAAAAAAAAAAAAAAAAAAAGAATAAGAAAATCAGGATCATTGTGGTAATCTCAGTGAGAAACGGCTGTACCTAAAGCACAGATCTCCTGAGTTTTATACCAGTATTCTTTTTTATAAATAAGTGCTGTTGACCTTGTTTATTTATGCCTTTATTTATTCTTGTTCAAAAAATAGTTAAAATAGCTAACAAAATGCATCCACTAGGACTGTAGTTCATATTTGCCCACCCTGTCTCTCTGATCTTTCTTTCCTGAGCACTAGGAAGGTCTCTCTCTGGAATTTCCTCACCTGACTAAAGAAACTCCTTTCCAAAAGAAAGGCAATGGTCTTGAGAACTCCTCACTAGGAATCTCATCAAATAACCAGGGAAGATTAACCATCAGAGAAGAGACTCATCTACCAGAGTAGTTTCTTAAACTGTGATTTTTATGTCAACCTTAAATGAAATTTTGTTCATGTTTTTGGATATAAATTAAGGAAAATCATGAAGTTTCACAAGAGTCAAAGTGTATTTCAATCAAGGTAGAGATCAATGTATTGTAGGCCAAGGGCAAGAAGTAAGATAATCAGACAATCAGAGATGACCACAAATCTGCAAGACAAATAGGTCAATTGCTGCCTCGTTCTACACATTTTCTGTTCTGTATTTTTCCTTTTATAAAGCCAGAAAAACAGAAGACTTGCCTTTGTAACAAAATGCAAAAATCAGAAGGAAACTGTTTGGAGTGATAAGAAAGTAACCACCCGAATACCCAGATGCTACAAGCCTCAGGGCTAAAAGGCAGACAGACAGCCTGACACACAGGATGCTGAAAAGTTCTGAAACAAGGAAGTCATCCTGCAGTTTTACTAAGGAAACGCAATCTGTGGGGATGGATGGTCCTCCAGCTGGTGACCATTCAGAGTCTATGTGTCAAAAATTGCCCGGATATTTCTGAATATTTAAGGATGTCATCATACATCACACCTACAACAAACTGCAGCTCTTTCTGAAACTCAAAAAAAAAAAAAAACCCACCACCAAGTGAACAGTTAATGAGTAGTTAAGGTAATAATAAAGAAGATATTTCTCATTTTTAGTACCTCTATGGACAAATAAAATGCCCCCCCAAGACAATGTCAACTTGAAATATAAGTATATATAGTTCACATATAAATATATGCATTTTCTATACAGTGAAATAAAAATATAAATTATAGCATTCTAAAATTATATAATTGACAATATTTCATTATTTTAAAAGGTTTCGTACAAGCACTAGAATTTTTTAGAAATTCATGAATTTCCATCCTAGAAATTTGCATATTTTCCTACAGATTTTATATCAGTGTTGTTTATTGATATTCCTGTATAAAACCCAGAAGTTTCCACAGTTGATTAAGGATTCATAAATATATACCAACCAAGCTTTTCCACCATCACTTTCAGCAACTATGCTAAAACAGAAATTCTAGCGTTACTAAAACAAAAATAGGAATATGAAATAGAAAAATGTCATACACACACACACAAAGGTTAATGAATGGTTATTTCAATTCTTTCTCAAGCTAGCCACAAGATTTTTCCAATAACTACAATTAAACATTCATATTTAACTCTTTAGGAACAAGAAAAGTCTAAACCACTTGAATATACTTTAAATCAAGTTGACTTAGTCAAATAAACTAGGCATGTATCTTCCTTCACCTTTTTTGGAAACCAAAGAGCACAAAAATGCTGAATGTCACCCAAAATGCTGTGTAATACCCATGTGAATAGTTAGGAATTTAAGTAACAAATCTTTCCCCACCTCCTAGGAGGGAAAAAAAAGTTACACAAAGTTCTCATCAAAACAAGGAGGGCAAAGGCCTCTCCTAAAAATTGGCAGTATCCACGGAAGACAAGAAGGCCTGTACTTACACAGAGGGTTAGAGCTCCTGCCCCCATCCTCTCAGGAAGTGTTTGGAAGAACTGATGAAGACCAGATGAAAACATTAAAATGACAGCAAAACACTAAAATTCCATTCAGCAGATATGCTCTGATTGGAAAAACAGCTCCTGATCCAAAGGCCCCATGGGAAGCCGAGAGCAGCTCCTCACATTTTAGGAAGTGTGGTTTTGCTTTTTATTCGGCTAAACCCACATGGCTGGGAGGACTGCCTGGAGTTGAAATTTGATCCACAGCCTCAGTGTTGGCACGTACAGGGAGTCATGTGATACAGGTCTTAAGTCGCTGACATCTTTTTCTTAAACCTGACTTTCTAGATCCCACGCACGACGCTGCTTCAGCTCAGAAAACTGCTAGTCACCTGGTGGTATTCATTAATAGGACGAACAGTGCACAAAGGAAAAGCACAAACTTGCTTCCTGGTCACTGCTCAGCTCTAAGAAAAATTTACACATTCAAACTCTGGGTTAAGTCTGCAGGCACATTCCTCATTTTTCTGAGGCAGTTTTCTCTTCTGCTGCCCCTAGAAACCAGCTAAATTCTACCAAAATTTTCTTCCTTCCATTCTCATTGTATCACAATTGCTTTAAATAAAAAATGCTCTATTTTACATAGCTGTTAACTGCTTCTAAATACTTTCAAATTATCTTATGCACATATACTGATGAACATAAACAACATACTTCTAGACATCCGTAATTCTACATATGTGATTTGCAGTCCGCAAAACTAGCCTCTAACCCACCTTTCAGTAACGTTCTACTCCCTGTGCTGTGTCATTAGAAAATTGGATAGATTTTACAATTTCCAAATATTTGAACTGATAGCTAAAATATATCCATTTCAGGCAAACCAGAAGGAAACTATGATGCTCTTTTTATTTTTGTCACCACTTTTTCTGCCAAATTTTTACTATCTTTGGCATACTTAGAAAATGCTGACTAATACTACATGCGCAGTGTCACTTGCCCCAGCGTTAAAGCATTTAAATTGTACAAATAACAAAGGAATAGTACAGTCACACCTGAAGGAGAGCAGGTGGGTGGAAAAGGGAAAAGCAAAATCAGCTCCCAGTTCAATACTTCCCTTCAAACCTGCTATTCCTTGTGTATCTGCAGCTAACCAGCACCACGTGCCGCAGAGCCAAGACACCAAATCATGTTAAGCAAACCACAGGACGTGACTGAGGGACAGAGTACATTTCATTTCTATTTATGCAGGTAAAACATTGTGCAGACTCTATTTCCACAAGGCAGAATAACACAATCCAAACACCATAACATGGAATGGAGTTGGGAGAATGGAAATAATGTCCACTCAAAAAGAAAAAAAACATTTCTACTTCTATCTTTATGTAGATTTTATCACACATGCTTCCCATTCACCCGTTAGAAATCTGGGCCGATTACTAAAGAACATTATCATAATAGAAACTTTTCTAAAATTTGTCTTTTTTTTTTTTTTTCCCAGATAATACAAGTATTGTAGGTCCGTCATGAAAAATAAAACCTAAAGTTTAGGTCACCTATATAGGCCCATCACCCAACATCACTCAATCAGTATTTTTGCCGACACCGGGTCAGGCGTCATGCTGTATGTTGTACAGGCCCTGATATGAAAGTCGTGGTGCCTTCTCTCAGGAACAGTCCAACGGAGGAAGGGAAGTAAAAATAAATAACCCTTTACGATTATTCCGTGCAGATAATGAGGTTCAGGACACGCTACCCGAAAATATGTCACTTTGGCGTATTGAGTAATTTAAGCTAAAGGAATCTGAGAAAACTGCAGAGGCAGGAAGTCCACTCTCAGCTTCTCCCACCTTTCTTTCCTGAAGCAAGCAGGTCACAGAATTTAGGAAGGATGTTCTCAATTCCCCCTGAAGCATGTCCTAAGACCCTGATGTGAGACGTGTCCTCCCGATATGAAAGGGACATCCTGATCTCTGAAAATGAAGGGTCACAGAGAAGAATCTGAACAAACAGGCCTTGATCAACTTCCTCCAGTTTATTACTATTAGATTAGACCCCCTTTTCCTATCATATAATATTTCTCCACGACTGTCCACTCTTTGTTAAACCTAGCACAAAAATACGCAGATTTAACCATTTCTTTGGGTCTTTATTTTCTCATGATGGCTCCCCTGTCCCATAAAATTTATTAAATAACTTTGTATGCTTTTCTTTCATTTATCTGTCTTTTGTTATATGAGCCTCAGCCATGAACTCAGGATGGGTCTTTCTCCCCTACATGGGTGTGCCATTAAAGAAGCAAAGATAATAAAAGAACAAGGACCCCAACAACACTTAACATATCTGTTTCCGGTATATTTTCTATGCTTGTTAAAAAATATAATTTAGATCTACTTTATGATAATTTTATGTCCCAATTTTTTTCACTTAACATTGTATCAGAGGCATGCTTCCACGTTGTAACACTATAAACAAATTAAATCACGAGTAATATTACATTTTGTACATATACCAGTTTCCTTAGTCATTCTCCCATTTGTAGACATTTACACAGTTTCTTATTTTTATATGTATGTGACCACAAGTAATGCTTTGCCCTCATTCTGACTATTTTCTAATAAAGATTCCTGAAAGCGAAACTTCTGGATCACAAAGGATATGAACGTGTGCTAAGGCTCCTGACATACACTGGCTCAGGCAGTTTATATTTTATGACTCAACTTTCCCAAATTTGAATATTTTATAAAATATATCCTAATTTAATAAGTGAAAATGATTTCTCATTTTTTTAAAATCGATATTTTTTATTATCAGTAAAATTAAAGATTAAAAAATCCTCATTAGCCATTTGTATTTTCTGTTCTATGAACTGTCTTTGATCCACTTTTTTTTTCTGTTTATCAGTGGGAGTCTATCAGTTGAAGTCTCTTTTGTAAGGTATTAAATCAAAGTAAATCTGGCCTGAGAAAGCCTCTGTTCTCGCGTACCTGGGTTCTTATGTATGAACTGCAACCTCATTTAGTACTGAAACAAGCTAAAAACCTGAACTAGAAGTGTGCTTCCCGTAACAATAGCTGAGGTTCAGCCAATCACAGCAGCCGTACCTCAACTACTCACAGGCAGCCAACTGTGCAAACCGAGTTCAAATAAGGAAAATGCCAGGCTGTAACCAATCCAGCTGTTCATGCACCTCACCTTCTGTTGTCTGTATGTCACTTTCCTTTTTCTGCCCATAAATCTTATCCGATCTGTGGCAGTCCTAGAGTCTCTCTAAATCTTTTCTGATTCCGGGAGCTGCTTGATTCCTGAATTTTTTTTTTTTTTTCTTGCTCAATTAAATTCTGTTAAATTTAGTTTTTCCAAAGTTTTTCTTTTAATAGATTTGGTGTCGGAAGTGAGGATCGGAAGTAAAACTCCAGCGGCCCCTAGGAACACCAGGCAACCAGGTGAGGGACCTGTGGAGCCAGCTGGGCTCATTGCTCTTTTGTCTATAACGAGAAGTCACGGGTGAATTTTCTCTTGCATTCCATTCTCCACCAATTTGTGTCCTGAGCTCTCCAAGTTTATTTGAGCAATATTTAGACTGGACTGGGTCCAGGATCAGATTGGATTTGATAATTAACTCTACTGGATTCGGTTACAGGTCTTGAACCCCAGGTAGATACCTTTTTGATAATGTACTGTCTTAATCCAAGGAGTCTGGAACTCTAGATAATTTTATGTCTAAAACGTATGGTCCCAGAATGTATACATTTTCAGAAAAGTGGGTTCTCCTTACCAGTGACAATGTAGAATTAAGATGGCCACAATGGAGAAGTTTTAATTTAGATAAAGCTGTTTATTTGTGAGGCATATCAGGAAAAAGAGGATCAAAAACCCCACAAAAACAGTGGGATACATACTATAATTGGTATGTGAGGCAACTAAAAGACTAAGTAAATAAAAAATTGCCTCCTTAAAAGATTCTTTGCAAAAAGCAAATGAAAAGCTTAAGCAACCAATGAAGGACATGCAAGAGGACTCTACTCTCACGGAACTAACTTCAACTGTTCCTTCTCCTTATCCAACTTTACCTAAGTACTCTGAGTCCACTAACTTTTTGCTAAATTATTGTCTTACCCAGAAGATGATGAAAACAGAAGTTAGATAGATGCCTGACAAAGTAGGTAAGACCTTCTGATCAGCCAGGCCTTCCTGCTGTAACCACCTTTACTCCATGGTCTAAAACAGCTTAGAGCCACTGTAAGGGACTTCCCTAAGCAAGGGAAAATCCTCAAACATTTACTGGGGAATTTAGAATTCCCACAGTGTTGCGCCCAACCGGATTCCTATGCCTGCTGCCCAGGAGGAAGCCAACAGGCTGAGTCAGCAGGCTTTTACAAGGCAGAGTCTTTCTGCCTGATAGTGCTAAGCGGGAGATAGGAGAAATTTCTCAAATCCGTCTTCCTGAGAATTTGGAAGACAGGGTTTTTAAGGGTAGTTTGACAGGCCAGGGATGAGGCCATTGTGTTTGCTCATTGGGGCAAAATTATAGGAGTGTAGAAATCATCTTCTTGTGTTGTTTCAGTCCCTGGGGTCACAATTCCAGTTGAGTAGGTTTCTTGGTATGGGCCGCTAGTCCATTGGGTGGGTCAACCAATGCACTGCAATGCGGGCCCTGAAAGATATCTTAAAAACTACCTTTAGGTTTCAAAAAGGTGATGTTATGTATGGATAAAGTTAAGAATCTTTATGGACAGCAGCTGCATGGCTCCAGAGTGGCAATTATAGATAAACAAGCAGGGGGACAGTTACTGGTTATTATCATAATTTTTAGCTAGGCCCTTACCATAGTTCTCGCCTTGCACCCTGTTACTGATTTGTGAAAAAGGCAGCTTCAGTAGGAGCTTACGATCTAGGATTCCCTGACCTTTACCAGTTTATTCGCATGATATTGGGGTATGGTGAAGCTCAGAAACAGACAGATGGTAGCAGAGGAATGAGACAAACCAGGGGATATTAAGGACCCTTCTAAAACCTAAACAGAAAGGCTAAACGAAGCTAGAAAAACTGCTGAAAACTTTTAGATTCAATTTATAAGATTTATTCATAAAAAAACGTATGGGTCCATAATATAACCTTACAGACCAAAAAAACAAGAAGGATGAACGGTTTCAGATTACAGAACTGGCTCAGAAACACTGGGAAACATTCTGGGCTCAACATACAGCAAGGAGTATCTCCCACAGGGACTGAAACAGCATTGACTGCTCTATTTATAAATAGATTCCATCCTGAACTTAGCCGTCTAATTAAAAAACACAAACCAGGACGAGAATTTACAGATATGACTGAATTGGTGGTTTCAGCTGAACAACGAGCAAGAAAAAACCCAAAAGGCCAAAAAGCTTAGTCTCTCCACACTTACAACAGCTACTGATACCAAAGGCATCTTCTCATTTTTATTTAAATCACAACCAAGAGGTCCTTCAACAAGAAATTCTTTACCCCAAAGCATCTGCTTTCATTGCCGACAACCAGAACACTGGAAAAGACATTGTCCGCTTTTCTATCAGTCCATGGGACTGTGTCACCATTAGAGGGAGCCCAAGATTAACTCTGCCATCCTAATCAACACTGATGACAACAGTGGTTGATTCTCCAGTAAACTGTTCCCCACGATACCCGTAAACAAACATGGAGAAACAAGTTAAAATGAATGTGGAATCTTGTACAATCCTGGTGGATACCAGCGGCACCTTATCTATTAATACCATATAAACTCAACTTTAATAAGCCAAGGAATCCCTCAGAGTAAAAGGTCATTTCTGTGGTGGGGTTTTGATTCGAGTTCCAGCAGTTCCCATATCTGAACCTGTCCAATTGACCTTAGGGTCATTTTCAGAAAAACATATTTTTATTATGTGATACTGCTCCAGTAAACTTGCTAGGGCAATACTTACTTTCAAAGACAAAAGGGCATATGAAATTCTCAAGAGAATAATCTTAACATTTCCTGACTCTCTTGAACCAGAACTACGATGCTCTCCACAGGCAGAAATTGGGAAGATCGAAATTCAGGCCCATAATACCCCCTGACCTATCTATATACCTGAATATTTATGGGCCTCTTCCTCACCTGATATGGGAAGGATTAAAAGTGTGGAACCTATAAAAGTCCAAATAGGTCTTTATAAACCTGTGGTCCCCAACCCCTGATCTGTGGCCTGTTAGGGACTGGCTGCAGAGCTCCACCCACCCCCACCCCATTGCCGGTAGAAAAATTGTCTTCCACGAAACTTAGGAAAGGGGGGGGGGCACACCCAGCAGGAGATGAGCAGTAGGTGAGCAAGGGAAGCTGCTTAAGATTCATCTGTATTTACAGCCCTCCCTGCCCTTCCGTGGAAAAACTGTCTTCCATGAAACCGGGAAACCGGTCCCTGGAGCCAAAAGCCTGGGGACCGCTGTTCTAAACCTTTCCCTAAATCACCTCACTATCTACTAAAACCTGAAGCAATTCAAGGGCTCTCACCAATAGCAGAAGATTTAATTAACCAAGAATTTATAAGTAGTTCTCTGTACCAGTCCTTGAAATACTCCAGTCCTGTCAGTTAAAAAACCAAATGTATAAGGCTGCAGATTTATTCAAGATTTACAAGCAATTGGCTGGGCGCGGTGGCTCACGCCTGTAATCCTAGCACTCTGGGAGGCCGAGGCGGGTGGATTGCTCAAGGTCAGGAGTTCGAGACCAGCCTGAGCGAGACCCCGTCTCTACTAAAAATAGAAAGACATTATATGGACAACTAAAAATCTATATAGAAAAAATTAGCTGGGCATAGTGGCGCATGCCTGTAGTCCCAGCTACTCGGGAGGCTGAGGCAGTAGGATCGCTTAAGCCGAGGAGTCTGAGGTTGCTGTGAGCTAAGCTGACGCCACGGCACTCACTCTAGCCTGGGCAACAAAGTGAGACTCTGTCTCAACAAAAAAAAAAAAAAAAAAATTTACAAGCAATTAATAAAACTGTAATAGCAAGATTTCCTGTAGTTCCCAAATGCTAATACTTTATTACCTAATAAAGCACCTGCTGATTCAAAGTGGTTCATGGTAACAGACCTCTGCTCAGCCTTCTTTAGCATTCCAGTGCATAAAGAGTCGACACTTGATTGCTTTTACTTGGAAAAAAAAAGAAAAAAGAAAGAAAAAAAGAAATTGGCAAAGTTAACTGAGTCAATTGGGTTGCCTTGGCCAAAGGTATCACCGTTGGCTTTAATGGAAATCAGATCTACTCCCACTGAAAAACGTAAGTTGATCTGTTGTGAAATAGTCAACTGGAAGACCAATGCCTCTGATAAGAGATCCTCATGCATCTTGTACCCCCCTGAACTCTGATACGACTAAATACTTCAACGCTTTAATGCACTATGCTAAAGTATACTTTCACCAGGGAAAGGAAGCTTTTCATGATCAACCAGTTGAGGACAATCAAAGCCTTTACAGTCTAGACCCTGAAGATTGGGTCTTCTGGAAATTGTATCAGAGGAAGACTACACTCGAACCCCTTTGGAAGGGACCATGCCAAGTTTATCTCACTATCCACACTGCAGTGAGGCTCCAGGGCCTCAAAGCTTGGGTCCACATCTTACAACTCAAAAGGACCCCTTCAGACTCTTGGAACTGTACACTCGTTGGAGACTCTAAGGTAAAGCTAACCAGAGAAATTTCTTCCCAGAAGCAGACAGCATCCTAGACATGCACAGCTTTCCCAAAATTACAGATGGAGCCTTTTCTGCCATCATGAAAGCCTTATGCTTTGTAATTTCTTTTCTTATTTCCTGTTGTCCTAATCCTTTCCTTTTGCCAACATGAAAATCCATGGGATGATAATCAGTAGATGACTTTAGCTCAAGCTTATGCTCTAGCACAAAACTACAGCAATTGTTGGGTTTGTGCACTAATGCCAAAAACAAACAAACAAACAAACAACAACAACAAAAAAAAAAAAACCAGAAAACAATTCTGATATCAGTGCCTCTCCATGTTCCCAATGAGAATCATCCCGAGACTCCAAAGGAAGAGTGAAAAGCTACCTGTGATATTCTAAACATCATTGCTGCTATAATGGGGCCACAAAAAAGTAAATTTTCCACTGGAGCTTGTTCAGAAGCTGTGCATATTTAAGGGTAAACAAATTTAACCCTAATCAAACACAACTAGGTGACCCTCTTTTCCAACCCCCAAGGATCTATATGGGTCTGTGGAGAATTTGCTTACTCTGTTCCGCCTCCTCACTGGTTCAGATCTTGCTATTTGGTCTGGCTCACTCCTTGCTTTCGAATAGCAGCCCCTGAAAGTTGCCACAGTAGCTCCTGTGATCAGAGGCCAAAACAGTCAACCAAAATGAGCTAGTTTCTACTAAGATTCCAGCGAGGTTTTGGAGGCTTACTCTTGGTGGTAGTGGGGTACTGGTAGTATGGAATTTAAAGCTAATCTATAAATTGGGAAAAATCTTAGATTTTATAGTCAGACCTCCCAGGGTTTCAGATTAGGTAGAAGCCACTCTCTGAAAAACGTGGATAACATATGCATTCAACAAAAACACTTAATGGAACATCATGCAGCTTTAGATCTTTTTGCTCAAGTTGGGGTCCTATGTTTGTACTGAAGAAAACTGAATGTTGCACCCATGTCCCCCTGATTTTGTTACTACAGAAAGCTTAATTAAAAAGGTGGCCAATACTGCTGTTTCCTTAAGACACTGCCGCAAAATACATTAAGGAATTTTCTCAAGAGAAAAAAAACACATGATATGTTTATGGAAACAACTAACAATTGGTTTGCAGGCATCCTAAATGGTGGCTAGGAGGCTTTGGTTTTCCAAGGTTTTCTCATCTTCTATATCTGTATCTTCTGTAATAGTAGGTCCCTAGGTTATGATGACTTGAGTTACCAGGCTAACAACAAAAATGATACCTCTTTAAATTGGACAAAGTATGGTCCTTAATTGCCATCACATTCCGAATAAGGACTATGACCCATTAGACTCCAATACTGCTGCACTGCCAGTAGTGCTCGAACCTTGAACTAATTGATTTGGTTCAGTTGTTTCATGAGGACTCTTGTTAAGGAGTACACTTTGGTCTTTTGATATTATCCTCTTGGTAGTCATCTTAACAGTCCCCTTGGAGTACTGTATCCTCTCAAGTCCTAAATGTTTTTTGTATGCAGCCATCCATTCAGTATTGAGTGGTCTCCTTTCAACTCTATCTGCGAGGACACAAAGAATTATGCAACTGGTGTGGCGTTGTGACTTGTGAATTCCATACCGAGGCCAAATAACTCATTTACAATGGTGACAGAGAGTGACATCAGTGTCCAAAGTTTTGGCCAATCTCTCAAAATGAGAGGTTGACCAAAAGGGGAAATTGTTAAATCAAACTAAATTTCACTTGAGAAAGCCTCTGTACTCATGCTTGAGTTCTTACAATAGAATCACAACCTAACTTAGTATACAAACAAGCTGCAAACCTATCCTTGTTTGACCATGATATGATCTTGTATCTAGAAAACCCTTAAGACTCCATCACTGAATTTTCCTAAAAGTAATTTACCACCCCCCCCCCAAATCATCCACACTTCCCCATCTCCCTTTCCCCCAAGAAGAAGTGTACATAACCATATGGACCCCCTTGGCTGGTGGGGTAATCAATCACTCTGATTCTTCCCCCTGTGCATGTTAATAAATTTGTGTGCCATTTCTTCTATCAATCTGCCTTTTGTCAGCTGATTTTCAGTGAATCTTCAGAGGGCAAAGGGGAAGTTGTCCTTTTCCCCCTACACAGTTAACTGTTTAATAACAATATTTCACATTACTATTGCTACAACAGCTTATTAAAGACATTAATTGCTGCTAAATCTCTATTTTATAACAATGTTTATTACCCTTCCTTGGGATACAGAAAAACTCCTAGTGGCCAAGCAATTACCTATTTCAGCTTGTGATAAAACAATTTCCTAGTCATGCATATCAAGTCCCAAATAATGCAAAAGGAAGGGAATCCTTCAAGTCAAAAAGTGGAAGGGAGGAAGGAAAAGGCCTCACCACTACATGTGAAAGATCCATCAGAAAAAAATCTAACAGCTTTTGCGACTGTAGCAATGATAAATTAACTAAAATCACCTACTGGTAAAACAAACAAAAAACAAACTTAGAAACAAACACGGTTAGTACTATGATGTTGTTGTATAAAGAACTAAGCCTGTTTTGCTTCTTTTTAACACTGTTGGAGACAAAACTACCAACTGAAAGGAGAAAAATTTTAAAGTCCCAGGAGCTTCAAATTGATGGATTTAATAATCCCATAAACTTCTAACCACAGCGATCATGTAATCAGCACATCAATTTTGGCACACTGTTGATAGGAACTTTCTAAGTTGTTAACTCATTCCACTACTATATGCCCAAAGGAAAAGAACACAACGTGGAAGGGAAAGAGGAAAAAACAAATTTGTGAATACTACAAGCTTAAATGTAGAGAGGAAAGGGCAGGGAAAATAAACATATATAACAAAGGAGGAAAAAAATATGAAAATTCAAGAAAAAAAGAGACAGTTCACATCTATCATTACTTTTCAGAATTGAGGTGTTAGGGCTTAGGTCAATTGAGAGATACAAGAAATACAAATAAAAGAAATGGCAGAGTTAGGCCCCTCTCTCCAATTTTTATTATTTTTTAACATGATACAAAGTAGAACAAAGATAATAAAATATATTTCAAACATATTTCCGAAAGGATGACTATTTGAAGACTTTCAATTGCATTATACCCACATTTTATCTCTTTACTATCCCCTTCAGATAATTTTAGACAGGCTAAAAGTCTGCCCAAAACACAGTATATATAATGTGATGTGATTTGGGATGAAAGCAGAGGAAAAAAAATGTACACCTATTTTGGATCAGTAAGAATTTTTCAATGGCCAATCCTGAGGTGGTTTGATGAATCCTCTTATAGTATAACCAGATATATATAATCCCCTCTTGCAAATACTCTATAGTATCATTATGTGTGAATTAATCTGGCCTTTCTCAGTTTTGTTTTACTTATCTGTATCTCCTTTCAAAAATCTCCTTATTTTAGGAGATTGAGAGAATGTATTTCTTTCTAGTCAAAAAATCTAGGAAAATTATAAAATCATAGGTAGTATTCACTTAGTGCTTATGTTTTGAACACTCTGCAAAGCAACTTACATATACCATTTCAGTTCATCCTAAAACCAAAACCATACAAAATCAGTATGATTTTTATTCCTATTTTCCAGATATGAAAGATGTTATATAACCAGACAGAAGTTCCATGGCTGGTATGTCACAGTCAGAAATACAAACGAAAGACTGTGTTTCAGAAACCCATAAAAGGTTTATCACTAAGATGTACTGCCTGCGAATCATTTAATTTTACAGTTTATCCTATGCTTCCAAACCATGGTTGAGATAATTGTAACATAAAGAGAATTACAACTAAAACATAAAACAGAACTCAATCAATGGATAGTAAAAGTACTAGAAACTCAACATGAATTAGTTATAGCAAGCAAACACAAAAATTAAGCTCACAGATTTATGGAAGTCAATGCTAAAATGGACATATCTAGTTCCTGTGTCAGATAAAAGTCAGATTTCATCTGGAAATATTTTTTCCCTGACATTAAACATAGCCAGGATTTATCACAAGAATCCTTAAGTAAAGTGACAGAGTATATCCTGAGTAGTATCTTCAATATCAGTTGGGCTAAAGGCACAGACACTTCTCAGAAGGTTTTTTCCTAGGCTTCCCCTCTGGGAAGCCAGTATGGGAAGGAGAATGTAACATTTAACAATGTAAATATTACAACCCAAGTAACAACTGGGCAAAGGATCTCAGTATTTCTCAAAAAAAGATATGCAAATGGTTAATAAGCACATAACATGATGCTCAACACATCATTAGCTGTCAGGGAAATGCAAGTCAAAACCACACTGATATACTATTTCACACCCACTGGGATGACTATAATCAAAAAGACAGATAATCACACGTGTTGGTGAGGATGTAGGAAAACTGGAACCCACATACACTGTTTGTGAAAGTGTAAAATGGTCTAGCTGCTTTAGAAAATAGTACCTCAAAGGGTTAAATGTAGAATTAACATATGCTTAAGCAATTCTAATCCCAGTTATATCCAAGAGAAATGAAGATATCCACACAAAAATTTGTACATGGATGTTCATAACCAAACAGTGGAAATCACCTCAAATGTCCATCAACTAATGAAAGGACAAATAAAATGCCGTATATCCATATAATGGAACATTATTCAGCAGTAAAAGGAAACGATATACTGATACATGCTCCAACATGATGAATCTTGAAAACGTTATGCTAAGTGAAGGCAGGCAGACACAAAAGCACAAATACTGTATGATTCCATTTACACGAAATGTCTAGTGCAGAGGCAGAAAGTAGGTTAAGTAGTTGCCAAGGCAGGGAGGGCGGGGTTGGGGGCAATGGTGTATTACTGTTAAAGGTGCAGAATTTCTTTCTGAGCGAAGAAAAGCTGTCTAAAATTGATTGAAGCAAAGTTTGAGAAACACTATCTTGAGGCACTGAAGGGATTATTTTATGTATAAGCATTGAAGTCAGGTGTTTACAAAGTCTTGCACCATATAACAACATCTGGGTCAACAACAGACTGCCTAGAACCCCAATTTCAGATATAGGTGGTCCCATAAGATTATAATACCATATTTTTACTGTACCTTTTCTACGTTTAGATATGTTTAGACACACAAGTACTTACCATTGTGTTATAATTGCCTACAGTATTCAGGACAGTAACATGCTGTACGGGTGTGCTGCCTAGGAGCAATAGGCTACACTCTACAGCCTACCAGGTGTAATAGTAGGCTATACCATCTGGGTTTGTCTAAGTACACATTATGATGTTCACACGACAATGAAATCATCAAAGGACATGTTTCTCAGGGCACATCTCCATTGGTAAGCAATGCATAATTGTAATTGGCTTTCTCAAACATAAGAGAATCTCACTAAGGTAAAATTACATCATAATACACCTAACCAGATGAACTAGGGAGAGCTTCAAGCCTGAGTGAGTTCATCTATCAATCACTGTTAAACTTTTTTGGATCATGAATCCTTTGAGAATGTGTTGAAAACGATGAACAATTTAGGCATGGTACTATTACTCTATGGAACCTAAATAACTTCATAGAATATTGACATCAGACGAGGCCTCTCCATGACTGTGGTGAAACAAGACAAAAAACAAGATCCTATCATAATCCTGCCTGAATAGAAATTTAACAAGGGGGGAGGAGGGAAATACTGCGCAACCACAAAAATAGCCAAACATCCCCCACTCCTACCTCACAGGAATGACTACTTCTTCTCCAGTGACAGCTCTGGCCTTTGTTCCCCTAGCTTCCTAGATAAAAATTACGATACTCAATACCCAAATTGCTCCTGCTTTCTGACAGCACCCAATCTAGAATGGATTCTTGAATCTTCCCTAAAATCTTAGCCAAGTCCAAACCCTATAAGCCCCTCCTCATTGCCTCTTAGTGAGACATTCATTGTTTTCTAAGGTGTGGATCTCTCTTGCTGCAGCAGTAAGCCCAATTTCAGATACAGGTGTGATCCTGGTGGTATCTGGCTGAGAATCAAAATATAATATTTATAATACATAATTGGTAAGAGCATAAAAATGCATGTATATTATGGCTGTTCTTTTTTTAACAAAGTGTATACATGTATAGAATAGTTACATTGGCATAAGAAAGACAATGGATACACATTAAAATGTTGAATAGCTATTTATAAATGTTGGTATTATTTTCCTTTTTGCTTTCCTGTATTTCACATTTTCCTTCAAAGATTGTGTACAATTTAATAAGAAGAAGGGAGGGAGGAGAAAAATTCCCTCCCAAAAGACCATGTTACGAGAGAGGAATTTTCTATTCTAACAGTTGTCAGTCATCCAAGGTTTTCAAACTTTAGCATGATAGAATCACTTGGGATGCTCGCTGAAAATAGAGATTCCTGGGCCTCATCCCTGGAGCGAGCAGGGAATCTATATATTGAACTCCAGGTGATTCTGACCCACAGGGCCTGAGGAGCAACCTTGAGAAATTGAGAGACGTGGCTTTGGGGACAAACTAGAACGTGAAGGACGGACAGATTTACAGAGGAAAGAGAAGACTTCTCGGGCTAAATGAAAAGCATGAATAGCCTGAAAGCATGTGCTGAGAAGGGGAGAATGAGGAGTCTGCCGCACAACCAGCTCTCAGTCAACCTGATGTGACCAACCTAGCAGAACTGAGGGCTCCTCTAAAGCACAGCTGAAAATTGGGTAAGCTTGGGAAGGTAAAGAGGGCGTATATATTTCATTCAAGCTTCCCACCCATGTGTCTGACACCAATCAGCCAACTCACTGGTTTCTTCAATTTATATCTAAATGTTTTTCAGGAAGCAAGTCTAACTTTTCCTTAACATTTCCACCAATAATTTTCATTTTTTTGACCCCACTAAATCTTTTCTACCCTCCTACCAAAGATTTTCTTTTATCTTTGCCTATGTTTTCAGCCATCTGAAAACCTACCACCGGCCCACTAGGAAACGTAGAAAACAAAATTAAGTTTAAAAGTCCCCCCACTGGGCATCTCTATAACTAACTCACTGTCTTTCAATATCCTAAGTTACCAACTTTTTAATAAAGATATGGGATTTTCCAATGATTAGTGTGGCCTTTCACTTGTATCCAGAAATTTTCAAGTGGAAAAGTGTTCCTACCTTTAACTATTCAAAAGGATATTTTTTATATTAAAAATGAATAATAGGGGCTCTTGTTTATAATACAAAGTAAAATAACTTTAGAGATGAAAGAAACTTCAAAGAAAAAGCTTTCATTTTACTGATGAGAACCGTTTCACATCCTGTTTTCCCTAAAGCATACACACGTACACACACTTTAAAGAAAAATAAATTTTATCTTAGCTGGAAAATTCCCCTCAATATTTTTATGTCCCTTAAAGTAGGTGACAGTAAATGGTTTTTGTGCATTTTCAGAAAACTCACACTTCAATGAGCCAAATGAACATTGCCGCAGACTTAAAGTGTGTTCATGACTAGAATGCCTTTTTGGTAGGTTAGTGTTAAATATTCCATTTTAGTAAATGACAACTTTATGCAGGAATAATCAAAATATGCTTTTTTTTTCATGTCTTTGAGTTAAACACTTTTATTGCAATAGTGTGGGCAGAGCATGGAGCCTTAAAGCCAGATGGATCTGGGCTCAAATCCGTTTGGCCACCTATATTTGGTAGATTCATAGGCTTTTTAGTCTTTGTTTTCCTGCACATAAAACAGAGGTAACATCTACCTCATAGTACTGTTATAAGGATTAAGAGAGTTACATATACGTACAAGGAAAGAAATACTGGTGACAGAACTCTCCAAGGAATGCAATGTCTTTTGATTAGAGAATAAACCACAGTAAATGGTAACGGCAGTTAGAAAAACGGTAAAGAATACAAAATTGTATAATAGAGTAAAAAAAAAAAATGTTAGGTTTTCACAAGCAGCTGAGAGGGAGGGAGAGAAAAGAGAAGGGATCCCAAGATAGAAAAATGTTGGGGAGAGAAGAGAGAGAATGGTAGCAAGATGGAGGGAGGCTGTGACTCAAAAAGAAGAACTAACGAAGTTTCCTATGGCCAAACAGGCTCTTAACAAGGATGCCGAGGTATAGTATGAACTGTGTTTGGTCTTTGTCTCCAGTTCTTGTCACAGAGCTCCTGAGACCCTTGGACTATCCTGAATGTTAGAGTGTCTTTGTTACTCATAATGAGCCCCTCGGGATTATACCTGAATTTCTGCTAATGAGGTGACTTAGGGTGAAGTCCCTAGAGAGCCTCAGCATGGGGCTGGTCCCTGGAAAGACCAAGTGGTTAGAAGGTTGGAACTTTCTGGCCCATCCTCTTACCTCTGGCACAGCGAGTGGACTGGAGATTAGGCACCATAAAAATTCTTGAACGACAAATTTGATGAGCTTGTGTTGATGAACACATCGAAGAGCAGGGCAGGTGGCAAGCCCAGAGAGGGCATGGAAGCCCCGAGCCTCCCAACCCCCACACCTTGCCCTATGCATCTCTTCCATTTGGCCGTTCCGGGGTTATATCCTTTATAATAAACCAGGACATGTAAGCAAAGTGTTTTCCCTGAGCTCTGTGAGCCATCCTAGCAAATTAATGGAACCCAACGAGTGGGTCATAGAAACCCCAATTTGTAGCTAGGCGGTCAGAAGTATAGATGGCATCCTACTTGCGATTGGATGCTACTTCCCAAAGAGGGAAGGCAGTCTGTAGGACCTGAGCCCTTAACCTGTAGGATCTGAAACTATCTCCAGGTGGACAGCATCAGAATTGAATTGGACCCAGCTGGTATCCAATGGAGACTTGCTTGGTGAGTGGGGGTGGTGGGGACCCACACATCTGGTCAGAGAAGTGCTCTGTGTTGAGATTATAGCAGGAGAGAAACAGTGTGTGTCTCCTTAGATGCCCAACATTCTAACTTTTTGTACCTATCTTTTTTTAAAAACAAGACTTTGTTTTTTAGAGCAGTTTTAGGTTCACAGCAAAACTGAGTGGAAGATGGCTTCCCCACGTGCCTGCTGCTCTCACACCTGCAAAGCCTTTGGCATTATCAACACCCCCCAACATGGTACATTTGTTACAATTGATGAACCGACGCTGAAACATCATTACCACCCAGCTGCCACCATGCACATTAGGCTTCACTGTTGGTGTTGTACATTCATTCTGTACATGTGGACAAATGTATAATCACACGTGTCCACCACCACGATAGCATCATACAGAGCAGTTTCACCACCCTAAGAATCTACCCTTAACATTCTAAGAACCGCCCCCCCCCCCACTACTCTGCCACAATCAGCAAGCCCCTCCGCATAGCAAAAAGGAGAAAGTTGACCAGGTGAAACTTTTGCGTAAAGACACAACTGCCTTGAGTAAAGTCTGCTAAATACAATTGCCTTGCGTGAAGTGGTGTTTCGGGAGAATCAAACGTGGGCTGTATCCAGATTTAAATGTATACAGGTGATGAAAAGAAAAACAGCTGGAAGACATAAAACACCAACAAGGTGGAGAATTCAGGAGAAACAGAGAAACCTGGGAGAACCTGGGAGCGGTATCTGGGAGAAAATTAAACCCTAGACGTATTGGGGAAGGGAAATAAGCAGCAGGATTTATATTTAAGTGTCATGGGGCAGAGTGACCTGGAGGGCGAAGGGAAAGGCCAGGCAGCTTATAGGATATGTGCTTAAGGGCCGCCTCATTTCCACACGGGTGACAGTCCGTAAAAGTCAGCGCTCTTCCATCAGATACGAGTGTTTCATGCCCCTTACAAATATCACGCAAAAGAAGAAAACTTTTAAAAGTGATCTAAACCTGCCATGAAGCTGTACCCTATCCCAAATAGCCCACCAGGACCGCCAGACACGGACTGGTCACTGGGAGCTACAGGGGGGCGCGGAGGAGGGGAAGGTCCACCTTTGGGGAAAGCAGGTGCTCGCCAAAAGCCACCCCCGACCTCACAATAACTAGATTAAAGAATTTCTGCCGTGGCCGATAGCGAAAGGCTGCGATTTTGGGGAAAGCAACTGAGCAGTTTTGGCGGCGGAGTCGAAAGGCTTGAAATGAACATTTTTCCTGCAGTCAGCTCGGCGCGACTTCCGTCTCCGAGTTTCTGAGATTCTAGTACGTTACTAATTACTACGTGACTCCGGGTTAACGGAAAGGTTAGACGCACGTTCAGATGTTAGAGAAGCTTAACTGGCGACTTTTGCATCTTTTTAAGTGTCATGATACACGCGCGGCCGAAAGGCGAGCTGAGCGCGTGTGCTCAGTAAACAGGTGCTGCAGGACGAAGGTGCAGCCGCTCCCTTCTTGGGGACGGTTCTGCAGGTGTCTCCGTTGGACACAAATAAAGGGCGTCTTTGTCAAACTGCAATTCCCGCACTACGACCGAGAAGCAGTGGGCGGCAAGGGGCGGCAGGGAATTCACGACGGAGCCACCCACAGGTTCGCGCGTCTCCCTGGCACTGTCGGTTTTGCAAAGGGTCCGTGTCTACAGAGATCGGGACTGAAATCCTGGAGCTTCAGCACCCGGGGAGCGGAGACCCGACACCCCGCCTGGCCGCCGCGCCCCAACCACCCTCGGTTTGCTCGGCTGGGCGTCGCAGCGCGGGGACCCCAGCTCCTTCCCCGAACCCCGTCCCCACGCCGGCAGCCGCGTCCGCTGCGCCCACCGTACCTCATGATGCTCGCTCCGGCGCGTTCTGCCCGGGCGGGCGCGGCGCTCCGGGGAGAGGGCGCCGGGAGGGGCGGCGGCAGCGGTGGCAGCTCCGGTTTGTAAACACGCTCCACGTGCCCTCGCCCTGCCCCATTCGCAGCCCGCTCCCGCGCCCGTCGATGCGCGGCTTTCTGATCAGCCCTCGGAGGGTGCGATTTTTACTCCCTCCGAGGGAGAAGGAAGCGTCCTCCGCAGAGCCGGGCCAGCAGGTATTAAAAAAAAAAAAAAAAAAAAAAAAAGCCAAGACAAGGCGAGCTTATATCGCCCCCTGCCGGCTGGCGAGGCACGCCGCGGCCCGGAGCCGCCCGGCTATTAGCGGAACCCACACGGCGTCCAAAGACGCCGCCGCGGCCAGGCCCCGCCCCCGGGCCGCGCGCGCCCGCCCGCGCAGGCCCCGCCTTCCAGCCGGGACAACGTTCCTGCGGGGGCGCGCGCGTGCTCTCTAATCCCCCGCCTTCCGGCTCCGGCGCCCGTCGCCGCTGCCGCCGCCGCGCCACCAGTGTCAGCCTCCCTCGGGAGACTCCATTTGCTCTTGGTGCGGTCTGGGCGCCGTGCAAGCGGGCGGAGAGCGATGCCCCCGGCCGGCGGACTGGCGGTCCCCGCGCCAAGCGACCGCTCGCTCGCTCGCTGGCTGCGGCGGTGACACCCTGGTCGCCCGCGTCCTCGGCGGAATCCGGGCTCCCTCCGCGGGAGGAAAGACGTCCCGCGCTCTGGAGCTCGCCCAGCGGGGAGAGGCCCTCGCTAACACAGCTTCCCTGTGACCTCTTAATTTCAGGAGGTAGGCTATTGAGGTCCCTCTGTCACCCCAGATAATGCCTAGGAGCATTATTGTCGTATTTAACTATCTATCATCACATTACTAGGAGGCGATAATTTTCTCAACATAGTTGCAGGATAGATGTGGGTAATGCCACAGATCCTGATATTGAATTGAAAAAAAAAATGTTTTTGGTATTTTTCTTTAGGTTTCGGAGGCTCCGAGTCTCTATACGGCCCCCACAGGAACTACTTCTGTTGGCCCATCGAGGATCATCTTTCACCAGGATTATTATAACATCATCTTCACGGAGCCTTGCACCCCATAGCCTCTACGTTGGGTCCTAATCTCCACCAATGAAGTTTTTTGATGCTTTGTTTAACAATGTGACATCACCTCTTGTCCACCTTCCTCCTTTGCAGTTGCCAAATGGATTAGGTATAAGTGGCCTTAAAGTTCCGAGTTTTCTGCCTGTCCACTTTCACCTTGCTGGCACCGCTCCCTTCTGTCCAGCTCACCTTGCCTTAATTGCCTATGATTTCCATAAGCACTCATTTGCGTAACATGTAGCAGCCCTTGCCTGGAGAGACGGCGTTCGGCATTCCGTACAATCCATTGCTTGACAAAGACCACATAGTCAGGGGGTGAGCTTTCCCATTTTATTTTCCTGTATGTCAAGTTTGCAAGTCCTTTCTTGACTAAAACTATTTGTTCCTTAGCACATTTCCCAAAATAACTTCCCCTTGTCTTAGGGGCTTGATCAAAGACCCTTACCTACAATGATGGCAAGAATTGAGCGTGCCAATAGTACTGTTTTAGAGATCTTGCTAGTATAGTATTGATTCAAATTCTAACCTCCAGTGAGATTGCAATTCATGAAAAGACCTTAAACTAAGTAAGGAGGAAGAAAGGTAGAAGATAAGGTTAATTGGAGATAGGGCTTATTGTAGGAACTTTGTAAGTTTTAAAAGAGCAAGTGAAAGGATTCATGTCGACTTTGTCTGGAAATTGACCATCACACTATCCATCTAGGTCCTAGGAGTGAGAGGAAGGAGGAATCTTAAGACCTCTTTTTCTATTCCCTTTGTGTTCAAATCTCAGTTGTTAATTATCTTGTAATTGCCTAAAATATTATACACTTAAAATGTTGGGGAAACGTAAGCGTGTGGTGTTGACAATTAAGGAGAAGCTTGACATTATTAAGAAACTTGAGGAAGGCATCTCTTTCAAAAAACTGTCTGTGGTGTATGGAATTGGTGAATCCACCGTTCGTGATATTAAAAAGAACAAAGAAAGGATTATAAACTATGCAAACAGTTCAGATCCTACTAGTGGGGTTTCCAAACGTAAATCTATGAAGTCATCAACATATGAGGAACTCGATAGAGTGATGATAGAGTGGTTTAACCAACAGAAAACAAATGGGATTCCAGTGTCTGGAACGATTTGTGCAAAACAAGCCAAGTTCTTTTTTGATGCTTTGGGGATGGAAGGCGATTTTAACGCATCCTCTGGCTGGCTAACTCGGTTTAAGCGGCGCCATGGTATTCCAAAGGCCGCTGGTAAAGGAACGAAATTAAAAGGAGATGAAGCTGCTGCCAGTGAATTTTGTGGGAACTTTCAGGAATTTGTTGAGAGAGAGAATCTACAACCAGAGCAAATTTATGGTGCTGATCAAACTGGATTGTTCTGGAAATGTCTACCATCAAGGACATTAGCTCTTGAAACTGAGCAAAGTACTTCTGGGTATAAGTCAAGCAGAGAGAGAATCATTATTATGTGCTGTGCAAATGCCACAGGTTTACACAAACTTAATCTTTGTGTTGTGGGGAAGGCAAAAAAACCTCGTGCATTCAAAGAAACTGACCTTTCAAACCTTCCTGTCACTTATTTCAGTCAAAAAAGTGCATGGATAGAACAATCTGTTTTCAGACAGTGGTTTGAAAAATACTTTGTGCCACAGGTACAGAAGCATTTGAAATCCAAGGGGCTTCTAGAAAAAGCAGTGCTGCTTTTAGATTTCCCACCAGCACATCCAAATGAAGAAATGCTGAGTTCAGATGATGGCAGAATAATTGTGAAATATTTGCCACCAAATGTCACAAGTTTAATTCAACCTATGAGCCAGGGAGTTCTAGCCACTGTAAAAAGATACTACCGAGCAGGACTTCTCCAGAAATACATGGATGAAGGAATAGACCCAAAAATGTTTTGGAAGAACTTGACAGTGTTGGATGCAATTTATGAAGTATCAAGAGCTTGGAACATGGTAAAATCCAGTACCATAACCAAAGCTTGGAAAAAACTTTTCCCTGGCATTGAAGAAAATTCAGGTATGAACATCGATGATGGAGCCATTTTAGCAGCTAATTTAGCAACAGTTTTACAGAATACAGAAGAATGTGAACATGTTGACATTGAGAATATTGATCAGTGGTTTGACTCTCAAAGTAATGACTCAAGCTGTCAGGTGCTAACTGACAGTGAAAGTGCTGGGGACCAGGCCAAGGCTGTTGAGCAAAAGCCTTCCAGCAAGACTAGAAAAACAGACCTGAATCCAGAGAAGCATATTAGCCATAAAGCTGCACTTGAATGGACTGAAAATTTACTGGATTATCTAGAACAACAAGATGACATGCTTTTGTCAGATAAATTGGTATTAAGGAGGCTTCGGACCATAATAAGAAGAAAACAGAAGATCCAAAATTACAAAAGTCATTGATAGGGCTCCTTGAGTGTTTCAATGTATTTGCATCTTTGTGACTGTATCTGCAGTGAAACTTACTTGAAGTCCTATGGATTCCAAGGCCAAATACATTTTATAAATGATTTTAGGATTAGATGCCATTTTGGATTGCGTAAATTACAGCTCTTTAATGTTGACTCTAGTCATTGAGCATTGACATGTAATTGGTCTGTCTACTGTTTCTAATCTGTATTATACTAATTAGATCATAAGGTACCTGAAGTCAGGGATCTTGTGTCTGTTTTGTGCCTGAATTTTAATATGTCTAATAAAGCGCCATGCACATTATAGGCACTCAATAAATCTTACTTAAATGGAATTTTTATGACTTTTAACTTCAGTTTCCAAATTGAAATATGCTGGGGGTAAGTTTCTATTTCCACAACTTTCCCACTGCTAGAAATCCTCAAGGAGCTCAGCAAAGATTGTGCTTGAAGTATTTCACTGTGACTGCAGAGAACTGAAGAGAAATAGTCTTGAGGCTTAAATAGGGCATTTCTGTACTAACAGTATTTGGGCGATCAGCACTTCAGATTGGTCATCTCTGAGCATAGTGAGGGAAGAGAAATAATAAGGTTAAAATGTCCCCAGAGAAAGTGTTTGCACTTCACTTTTATTCATCTGACAATTGGATGAATTCCTTCATAGTGTGGAAAGAATGCCATTCCTTTTCCAGGAAAATATATTTCCGTTCCCAAACCCTTGCAATTAGAAGAAGTGAGGATTCAATTTTATTATCTGTTATTTTGATTGTTTAGTGATGTCAGCAGTTTTTCTCAGTAATAAGCTATGTGACATTCACGTAACACTTTAAAGCTTACGAAGTATGTCATTTGCTTTCAAATAGCATATCTTTCTGTGAAAACCAATACTGAGAATATAAGCATACATGTAATTTGTGGAACCAGCACATGGACAGTGAATGAACATTAAGTAGAACGTGGAAGAGGCACTACAGAAGAGCCCAGCTGCGTGACCGTGGGCGAGTTACTTAACCCCCATCTGTAAACTAGGAATAATACCTGCCTCAGAGTTTTTGTGAGGAATAAATGAATTAGCATATGGATTTGAAGTAATAGGGGCCTAGAACAGGGCCTAGCTCAGAATAACACCGTTAGCTACTGTTATTGCACTGCAGAAATTATGCGTTTCAGAAGTATGCTGATCAGATCCAGTGTGTTACTGATGCTGCTGCATTAGGAAAACCCTGCCAAGGGAAGTGAGATAAAAGAGGTACAGGTAATTAGTTTCAGCTGAAACAAAATGATGATTTCTTTCAATGAAAACTAAAGAGTTAATCTAATTTAGAAGCATTTACTGACCATCAGCTGGTAGGCATTGTGAGGCATGCAGGCGTGTTTAAGACATCTTAGGTTGAATATAATAGGAAATGGGAATGAAATTGTAATTTCTTTGCTCCAGGCTTGTTAGCACATTGCTGATAATATAAATAGATGTTGGCTTTGTTCATAGAAGAAAATCTGTATTACTAATATTGACGTAATTCATCAAAGTACTAAAATACCTTTAAAGTAGATGAGATAGCAGTAAAGCAGGACACTTGAAATATTTTATCAAACTAAAGTAATACAGAAGCAGTAGAAAATCAGAGCTAAAGAAATGTCACAAGAGGCACTGGTTGTAGTAATTAGGCCCAGCCATCCATACAGAGCTTCATTGTCATTTGACTTGAGGAGACTTTATAGCCCCTATCTGACAGTTTTCTTTCATGAGGCCATCATTAGCACTCAGTTCTGCCTTTTGAGCTGAGGCTTTGGATTCAAGAATGGCTTTTCCAGAAGGTTTCTAAGAACATGCTTTCTTTGGGAGAATTCATACACCATTATTAACACATCTTCCTCAGTTTACACAATTATTTCACCACCTAACTGACAGGCTTGAGGAAATGGAACTCTGCAGATAGGTCCTGAGGCCATTTGGCTTCCTGGAGACCTAGGCATTTTGAAACTTGATAGTGGTAATGACATTTGAATACAGCTTTGCATTTTCACAATGCTGTTTGCTAACAAAAACTTCTCAAAGGTCAATCATGTCATTGAAATGGTTTAATCTTGTGTTTTATCATAAATGCTAATATAAATTGTGCATTCTAATTCTATAATTCATTGAAATAAAATATTTCCCCCCTTCCAGATATTGTAATATATTAGATCCTCTAGGAAGATACATTGTGCTTATCTTGGTTAATCATATGCCCCTTACCCGTGCCCTAGTTTGAAAAGCTCAGACACATGTACTTTCATTTCACTTTGCACACCTTAAAGAAGATATCCACAAATTCTGATTACTGGTTACTATTTATAAAAGTGGGTATTTTTTAGAGGAGAAACTAACAGAACTCAGACCAAATGGTAACTAAGAGTATGCTTTTATTAAAAATTGCATAGTGGGACTATTTACTATTTCATAATTCAGTATCAGATTAATAAAGGGATTGATTAGAAAACTTTGGGTGCAAAATAAATATAATAGATTTGGCAGGGCCCAGATCAGAATCCACAGTCAATTCAAGCAGGGTTATAGTATTATAATAGCTATTTTTGTTTTCAGTCTTCAGACTGAGCTGTGCAGTCACTTCATCAGGAATTTTCTGGAGTTAGGAAGGATCATGGTGGACTAAATAGCACAGCTGACATAAAGCAGGACACAGCTACTCAAGTCACAGGCTCAGATACTTTTCCTCCTGTGCTATGGCCAAAGCCACACAACCAAAATGCTGGAAATCAAAGCAAAAACCTGTACTCCAAATTTAGTCCTGTTCAGGAGAGCTGTGTTCACTTACTACCTTGATAGTTTCACAAAGTTGACCTTTTCTTAAATATATACATTACCTATACCCTAAGCAATAATATCTGCAAAATCATACGTCTCGTATGCCAATTGTGATCTCAAGTTCAAATAAACATAAAACAGTTTTTTTTTGAAAAACAAAACTTGCCCAACTATAACCTAAAATCATCTTGCATACCTCATCTGTGCACTTTAGAAGCACCAGCCAAGCAGAAGCAGTAGGGTTGTTGAAGGTTAACAGACTGGAATGCAAACATGAGCTTCTTCACTCTTCCCCTAGATAACCTTGGTGTTAGGTTCTGAGCCCAGAGGGAAACTCACAAAGCCTCATGTGTAGCAAAATGCTGTTTATTTTGAGCATCTGGGTGCAGATGGGTGGAGACCAAAAGACCTTCCACGCGAGAAAAGGCGACGGTGGGTTTTATAGGAGGTTTGGATGGAGGTTGGGATGGAAGTTTGGGGAGGGTGAATTTTTTTTTTCGGAACATGAACTGGTTCCGCAACCGCCTGTGCTCAGTAGATTTACAACCTCCGGAGCCTGCAAACTCCTGCGGCTATTGTTTCACGGGCTTTATGATCACAAAGTTTTCCATTAACCACATTCCGTCCTATACATACTTTCCGGGTTCCCACCCTAAGCAAAGCTAACACATGGCAGCTTTCTGGACTTCTCTGAACTTCAGTTTTTTCACATGCGAGAGGGTGGGAGGTTAAACAGTCACAGTCCAGACATTCATAAACACCAGGTATTAAGCAATCCCACGGCTGTTCATTGAGAACTCCTGGTCTCCAGGCTTGTCCTGGAGAATGAGTCATAGCCCTTCTGTCACGGTGACTCTGTGCAGACCCCCAGGAGGCCCGGGCACTCACCCATCTCTGGGAATGCTGGCTGGGGCATGTGCATAGGCTGGTGGGCATCGCTGAGTTCCCCAGGCCCTTAGGACTACAGCTGTCAATATCCACAGGGGCCCAGCAGTCAAAACAAAACAGAACATGTGGGGCCTGCTCTAGCCACAGTCTGAGATAACTGGGCTCAGAGAGCAACAGGTTTTTCCAAGCAGCTGAAGGCAGACTTGTACACTGTAAACAGAAATGCAAACTGCCGATGCAAATGCAAAGGGGAAACCGGAAGAGCAGATTTGGACCAAGATACGAAGCAGCAGCGGTACCAGCGCCAGCAGCATGGTCCACCCTCCACCTGGTGAGTCTAGTTTGCCCAGCAACATGTGGTTTATACCTGCCATCCCGGGGTAAGTATTAGGGTGGTTCCAGGTGGGAATTCAAAAAGTATGTGTGCGATGGAATGCGTTTAATAGAAAACTGAGGAGTCTGGAGAGTCCCGGGGGTTGTAAACCCGACAGACAGCTGCAGCGGGCATTCCTATCCCCCCACCCCACAGGGACAGAACCACCCTCCTCCCTTATCTCTGTGGGATCAGACTGATGCAGGTGTCCCAGAAACTGGTTGTTTAAAAAAAAAAAAAAATTATTGTAGCGGCTGTTCTGGCTCAGGTACTCATTCCCGCCTAAGAAACCATCTATAAAACCCAAAGCTTTCCCCTCCCTCAGTGTGGACGCTTTTTCACCTCCACCCATCTCTACCCAGATGCCCCAAATAAACACATTTTGATACACGTGAGGCTTCGTGTGTCTCTCTCTTGGCTCTGGACCTAACAAGGATTATAGTGCCCCTTTCACTCTCAGTTTAGAAGGGAAATTAGACAGGGTCCCTACCAATGAAGGTATTAAAGGCCAGAGAAGGAATGTGATCTGCCCAAGGTCACACAGTCACCAGGGGCCAAGAAAGGAGCCTTCAGGCCATGATCCCAATCCCACTTCCTCCTGGGCTTGGCACACACCGAGGACGAGGTGCATTGGTGTGGTGGAGGGCTGTGGCGTGGGCCCAGGCACCTATAGGGGTCTGGACTTGCCTGGCAAGTATGCCTGTGCCCAGGGGTGTGTGACATTGAACAGCAAATAAAAAAACAGCATGACAGGTCCAGAGAAAGAATGCAGAAGAAGGGGAAACACTTATATGTCTGTGCCTTTAACAACATTTTATTTTTGGCATTTTGAGCCAAGAGCCCCATATTTTCATTTTGCATTGGGCTCTGCAAATTAAGTAGCCAACCCCGCCTACCACATCCCAAATTCAGGGATTACAAATCTCAATATACATAACTACAGGGGTAGAGGGGAATCGATATGGGTATATGGCCTTTTTAGTACTGGGAGCGATACATTTGCAGGGTGGTGATAATTGTTCTTGTACATTGCATTTGCAGGCTGCCTCAGGTTTTTTAAAAATAAATTCCCATCCAGCAAGTGAAGACCTAAGAGCTCCCACTTCAGTCCAGCATAGCCACACTGTACGCTGGCCTAGGAACATTCACAGCAACCTCCAATTCAGGTCTGAGTAAGAAAGAGGGAGTCTGGGAGCAGCCAAGTAGACAGTGAGCTAGACGAAGACGTTCTGTGTACCCATTCAATCAACAAATAAATACCATACTCGGATCGCTCTGTGCTGGGGGGAGAGAGGATACATCCTATGAACATTTCTATGAAAGTTCAGAGTAAGAGCATGCCAGTGGCAGTGATATTCTTTGTGAAACAGAGGCAACCTGTAGAAAATATGCACTTGTCTTCAGTAAGATGTGAAAATATATGGACTCTATGAAACAGGACCAACGATACAGATTTGACAGTCCACGATGGTGAGTGAACCAAAATGAGCAATTTTCCAGGAAAGTAAAATAGAATTTCAGATTTAAAGTCTTCCTTGGAGATCGTAAAGAGCAAGATAAACACTGTAAAATATTAAATCAGTAATTTTCATGATAAACTCCAGACTTTCCCAGAATGCAGATGATAAGGCCAAAGAATGAAAGTGATGAGATGAAAGAAAGTAAAGCCCCAAACTCTAAATTTACAATAATCAAAATTTAATTCTATCATATGCTTGAGCTGAAAATAAGGATAGGTACCTGGGTTACTGAGTGCTGATTACTGAATAGCAGGAAGTATTAATGGGGATAGATTGTACATTTAAAACTATCAGGAAAGCTCAAAAAGCATCCAGTCAGAAAAAGTTATGCACACACATAATCAGTTTGTCTTCAGGTTTTCTTTGTAGCTCAAAGTGCTATAAGAAATGACCAATCTATGTAGATTTTAAGAGAGAAGAGTTGTAAGCAAATGATTTTCTACCCACTCAGGTTGTTTATTCTTGTGCAAAGACAGCAAAAACGATCATTGTCTTATGCAAGAGTTCAGCAATTTACCATATCACCCATGAAAACTTACCTCAAATTAAAAAAAAAAAATCAAAGATAAATGAACTCCAGCATTTCAAAATTGAAAACACAAGAAGATTCTGTTAGCCTTCTTGTCAAAGAATTGGCAGTTAGCTTTGCAATCACTTAAATATAGATGTCTAATTAAAGATACTCTACGGTTAAAAATGAGATATAAAATAAAAAAATTTAAAATGTAAACTATGAAGATATGAAATAAGAAAAATAGTTTTGAAAAGAAAAGCTCTAAAAATATAAGGCATGATGAAACTTTAGCAATACTGTCTCAGTATAGAAATCCCAGATTAGATTAATAAAGACACAGAATGGACTGAGAAAAACATGATAATGTTGTTAAAAAACACAGGGAGAGTGAAAAACATCTAATACTTCAGGAATAAGTTGAACGAAAGCAACCTATATAATCTTTACAAGAAACATACCTGAAAAGGCATTTTAACAAAGAACAAAAACCGAAAGTTAGGAATGGCAATATACTAACAAAGTAAAATTTTAGGCAAAAAGCAAGTTAGACAAAAGTGGTTATCTTATATTAATGATAGGCATAATAAATTTGTGTTATAAATAAAGTGACACTTTAAGGGATAAAGCAAAAATTATTATTCACACAGGATAAATTGATATTAATAGAAACACAAATGTAATAGAATTATTTAACATATCATTCTGTCTTGGACAGATCAAGAAGGTAAAAAATAAATGATATAGAGTGCTTGAACAATAAACACAGCAGGCCACACATCTTAACTCATATTACTAGTTGGGTATGTAATGGGAAATGTAATTTCTTTGTTTCATCTGTGTCTAATCTGGCTTCCTAAAACCCAACCTTTCTGGGTTGTAATTGGAGGAAGATACGTAAGTATCTCTCTTAAATCTTAGTACACTCTGATAATTGAAACACCTTTTGGAGTGGTGTTCAGCCTCTCTCTGATGAAAATGTTTGGTCTCTCAAGTGGTTTATCCATTTCCCTGATTCTCTCTTCATGGTAGCATGTGGGCGTATGGAAAAGGGTGTACAGATTTCTCAACTTCTCACCATTGCCCTGAAGGTGAAATCCTCAGGTTCAGATACTATCCTTGAACTTTCCTCTGTTATCTCTGGTGTTTGGAGAAATGCCTGTGGTCTTCCTGCTGAATACTTGCCCTGCTGACCTTTACCCTTAAAGACTACTGATGTCAGGAATGGGTTGGCTTCTCACCACCTTGGCCACTGCCCATCAGTGACTGCTGGCTGATGCGGCCTCACCTTGGCTCTCACGGGTGCCATATGCCCATTACAGGTCTGGCCTTGACTCCCATTTGGCCCCAGCTGGACTACAGCCTCTGACACAGAGCTACCCATTGCGTCCTTGGCAAGGGCAAATCCTCTCTAGCGAGTTCCCCAACCTCATCTAATTCTGTGATCCAAGGTGGTTTAGGAAAGGTAAACAACATGACCTTCCTCTGTCTGCTTGTTCTAGGTGTTAAAAAAAAAAAAAAAATTAATCGGGAGGCCATTAGGCTGAGATGACTTCAGCGTTCTGGGTTTTTACTATAAGCAAACTGAAACCCAACTCAGAATGACTTAACCAATCAGACACCTCCAGCTAACCTTTAACTAGGGGCTGTACCAATCAGAAACTGCCAACTGGCCTCTAACTAGGGATTCTTCACTTCAGACAATCAGTTTCTTTGTCTTGCTTCCACGAGCACCTTATAAAAGTTTTGTCCTCGTGCCCCCTTGGTGGAGCCCAAACTGCTTGTGATTCGGCACTGCATGATTCATGTGATACATTGTCTGCTCAAATAAACTCTTTAAAATTTTAATGTGCCTAAGTTTATCTTTTAACATAGGTCAGTTTGCCAAGAATCAACTAGCCAATAGACCAATTAACAAATGTAATAGTTTTACTTATTTATCAAAACTTGTTTCCTTGTCCTACTTTTAAAGGTTACTGCACACACTTTTGAAGGTGTCTGTAAAGTTTTAGTTGACAGGCCTGCATTATATCTTCATAGCATTTTAAGGAATAACCAACTTGTTGAAACCTAAGTTAAAGGGTGGTTTAGTGGATATATTAAATAGTCAGGAAAGTTTATTTCAACATCTTTAGCATTTTTAGGACTTAGGGTCAATTTTCTCTTATTCTTTCTTTGTAATTTCATGTTTATAGTGAATAAATATCAGATTTAGGGTATAAGCTTGAAATAGTTCTCATTTAGCAAAAGCTTATACCTTACTTTTTCACTTTAATGAATTCTAACTGTTTTACAATGCACACTATAAATATCAACAGCATAACTTTAATAAACATAGTATTCCTCTAAGGGTTTCTTACAAAAGTCAAAGCATCACGGGTCAAAACAAAGTAGGTAAACGCTTAAACTTTTACGAGTTTTTGACTTAAGCAAGCACTTTTTAAAGCCTCTGATGTTTGTTTTTCAACGTCTATGTGGTGATTTGTGGGGGATAGGAATGCAGATTATGAAAATGCTAGCCTTTGTCAATTACCAGCATGATATGCAGCACAAAGTGTCATCAAGCAAGTCAATGTTGGTAAAAACATTCCTGTGCTATGAGCTTTTATGATGTTAACGCAGAACACTGAAATTCAACCAATACATTCAGGGGTTCATAACCTACTGGTGAAGTAAGCAGTTGACTAAAGTTGACTAAAAGAGAAAGAAAGGGAGCTGAAGATACAGATTTGGAATTCAGCCACGTAGAGTTGTTAGTTTCAATCATGACATTGGACATGATCACTAAAGAAGAATGTAAGAAGTAAAAATGCCAAGAATTGAACATTCAGCTCCTACAAATATGGAGTTGACCAAGACAAAGGCACAGGAGTGATGGGAAGGAAAAAAGTGGGAGGAATATAGACAGGGAAATACAGAGACAGAAGAAAGACACCCCAGGGAACCTAGACAAAAAAAATAGAGAATGAGAAGACACACAGAAGTGGAGAAGCAAAAGTGTAAATGTTTGAAGAAGTAAGAATAAAAGAGGGTGACTGAAATGCAGAGAGAGATAAGCAGATCCCTGTCCTTTGAGGGGGAAGCTTGAAGGAGGAGGATGATGAAATGTACTCCTCAGAGTCATTGTCATCATCTTATTTGTCAATGCTCTAAATGACGTATGTACACATAGCAGACCTGTAATACTGTAATAAAAAGCAAGATATTCCAGAACAGTGTGAGCAGTGTTGGAAATTTTTATCTTCCTATTTCTAGACTTCTGTATTCCATTTAAGCCATTTTATTCCCATCTTGGACACTATCTGACATTCTAACCCTAGGTTGGGTTCTAGAATATCCTCCTTAGGCAACTACTTTAACTCTCTAGGTCCTTTTTGCTACTATTGCACTAAATGTCATCTTACCCTGTTTTGCAGCTGACAATTCCCCTTTTTTCTTCTTTCATCTTGCTACTCTTCATTGGATCATTCATTTGTCTAGCAACACTTTTTTGAGCACACACAATGTCCCCTAACAAATTTAAGCTCCAGGATGGCAGGGATCTTAAATGCCAGGGCAATTTTTGTATATCCAGTCCCTGAACAGTCCTGGTTCATAGAATGTGTTCAATAAGTATTGGTTGGTTGGAATGAATCAGTAGCCATATCAAGCACAACATACGTGATTAAGATAAAAGTTCTATTCTCAAAGATTTTACAATAAAGGAGTGAGACAGCATCATTTACTCTAATAATTACAATAAAGAATTGCTTAATAAAAGTCGGAGAGATAGGAGACAACCTAGGAGTGGGATCACAGAAGCCAGGAAAGAATGCATTTCAGGATACACGGAGAGCAAGTAAGAGGAGGACTAAGAGGAGACCATCGGATTGACAAGGAAAAAGTCATTGACCACAGTATAGATTAGATACCTTGAATGCCCATTGTGCTGAAAACAAGTAAACATGACAGATAAAATATAAGAAAACCCTTCCATTTTAAATGCATCACTGAGCTGACAAAAGAGTATAGAATCTGGACAAATTAAAAAATGAAGCAAAAGTGAGAATCCTTGCCATTCATATAAAATACAAAATGGATATAACTTATCTCTATTGCTAAAAGTCAGAATATAATTGTTCTTTAATGAAGTTGGTGGCTGCAAAGGAGATTGAAGGGGGCTTCTGGGGACTGGTAATGTTCTTTCTCTTGACCTAAATGCTGGTGACATAGATGTGTTCGTGAAAAATTCCTCGACCTTTCACATATACTTGGAATGTTTGTACTTCTCTGTAATTTTCTTTTTTCAGTAAAAGTTTACCTTTGTTGTTTTTTTAAAAATAAAAACCACCACTAGGCCGGGCGCGGTGGCTCACGCCTGTAATCTTAGCACTCTGGGAGGCCGAGGCGGGTGGATCGCTCGAGGTCAGGAGTTCGAGACCAGCCTGAGCAAGAGTGAGACCCCCGTCTCTACTAAAAATAGAAAGAAATTATATGGACAACTAAAATATATATACAAAAAATTAGCTGGGCATGGTGGCGCATGCCTGTAGTCCCAGCTACTCAGGAGGCTGAGGCAGTAGGATCGCTTAAGCCCAGGAGTTTGAGGTTGCTGTGAGCTAGACTGACGCCACAGCACTCACTCTAGCCCGGGCAACAGAGTGAGACTCTGTCTCAAAAAAAAAAAATAAATAAATAAAAAAATAAAAACCACCACCAAAAAGTGGGAATCCTGGGAGGCAAGTGAATACTCAAGCTAGCTTTTGGCTAGGGGGGTATCTGCCAAACCCTGGTAATTTTCAGAATCTGTTTTGATAGCTGTGGGAATCACAGAGGAGCTATGAATATAATTTAGAGCCCCTCCAAAGTGGAGAGCGCAGGAAGATATCTCCCATAAAGTTGGGACCACAAAAAACTACACAGTGGAACAGAATTCGAAATAAACATACAGTACAGGAGGGGCAACAAGAATATTTTCTTGTTTGAACCTTGGCTTTCAGTGGGAGGAATAAAAACATCTCTCCTGAGAATTTGAACATGGGAGCCTGACTGCACATGGGTTTGCAACATGAATTTACACTATCTGTGTGGTCTCCAAACCATCAAGCCGAGGATTTAAGTTAAAGCGCTAGTGCTTGCAGGAGATCGGTAAGAGTAAACACAAATCCTGTCTGAAGGAAAACAACTTTAACACAGGCCTCAAGGAATTTCCATGGATAAAACTCCAGAGAACAAGAGCTTACAAGTGAGAACCCGCAGAAACAGCTGAAAGCAGAATGAGATCTCCTCAGATTTCAGTTATTGAAATTATTGGGTGTAGGATGTAAAAATAGCAAAAGTTTAGGCATAGAATGTAAAAAGTAGCCAAATTTAGTTTCTATGGAGGCTTCAAAATATGAGCAAGGAACAGGAGACTTTAAAAGAAAAAGATCAAGCAGATTTGAAAAGGAACTAACTAGAATTCTGAAAAATAAAATATAGTAATCAACGTAGTAATTACAATTAAGTCATTGTGACCCTGGTCAGAGCCAGATCCTTCAGAGGAAAGGCAAAATCCAAATCACAGTCAGCTGAAGAATTAATGGCAGTAAATAAACTGTGCACGTATACATTATGTGCTGTTCTAGACTCACATACTATTTTGCAATTTAAAAATATTAAATAGAAGATAATGAGAGATAAAAAAATAAGAATGGCAAGTATAGCATATTTCTAGGAGCTTTCAGTGGTGATAAAACTTAGCAATGGTGATGAGGAAAAGAGAGGAATCCCTTCCTCCATAATTGTATCTCACTACTTCCAGATACCAATTCTGCTGCCCTCTCTTTAACCACAAGAAAAGGAGAGATGGAGGAAGGGAGGGAGAGTGGGAAGATGAGAGAAAGGGGAAAAAACCAGGAATAAGAACAAGAGGGAAGTTTAAAGGGAAAGGGAGAGAGGGAAAACTCATTGCCTACACTCGGCCATCCCGTCCCTGTGCTGGATCTGAAGTATGACAATGGAGGGAAATAAAACAGAGGGGAGAGACATGGGGATCCCGTGAAGCACATGCTAAGTCAGTGACCTTGAAAATAAGCATTCTATTAAGATTTAATGTTTTCCACTGTAAATCAGAAATTTCATTAAAAATTTTAACACTAACCTACCCCTCTCTAATTTCATTTTTCAACTAGAGGAACTGGATTTGAACCTAATCAAAATTGACAAGCTCCAGTCTGCAAACCTTAAAAACCTTTACTACCTCTTAAAAATAAAAAGTGTAAAGCAGGGCACTCAGTTATCAGCTTGAATTATTTTTCCTCTTTTTTTTTTTTTTTTTAACATAGTTCAGGCCTCTCAGAGAGCTGGGCCTAGGGCAAGGGGAAGAGGAATAAAACCCACTACTGGAGTTCACGGATCCATAGACGGAGAGTAAGGTTATTACGTATGAAATGTCCAATTTCCTTAAGTACTAAGTTTGACAGCTGGTATCTCTGGAAAACCAGATTGTAATGAAATTCTTACAAAAAGATGTCTCTAGAAGCCTTGTTGCTTCAGATGCAGCAAAATAACATCTGATTGGCAAATGGCCACTTGGGTTTTTTCCTACTTGGCCAGCATCCTAAATGTAGTTTTCATGATGTTCTTTCCCCATATAACATCGTGTTGTGTAGAGACAAAACAGTGAGGTGGTAACATGTACTGGATTCTGACTGCCTGGGTTGGATTTCTTGCTCTGTCACACATTAACCGTGTGATCTTACTCCCTACCCCTGTTTCCTCACCTATAAAGTGAGGATAAGAATAGGACCTGCCTCATAGGATTGGTATGAGGATTAAGTGCTTAGAACTGTGCTTGCTACATAGTAAATAGTATGTGCTTGGTTAAATACACATACACACACACACACACACACACACACTATAGCACCTTCTCACATTTTGTGTAGTCAGACTGGGATAATGACTTTATAATTCCCTTATAGAACTGTAAAAGATATTTTACTATCTGAATTAGCTTATTCACTGAAGACTGTTAAAACTTAGAGGATAAGACTAGATATCTAACATACACTTGAACTTCCTACCTCTTCCACCTAAAATGTCTGTTAGAACCATTAAGTGTGCTTGCACTTAACAGATATTTTATTAATACCATGTCATATTAATATGTGTTCCTCAACAAATCCATAGGTAGCATAAAAATAAAGAGGAATAATAATGGTCTCTTTCATATTCCAGTGACAGCTTCCCAGTAGTGTACATTTTTCTTTTTTGAACACATATGAAGACCAGAAGAAAGCTCTCTGCCTTGCTTCAAGAAAAGCCACAGGATACTTAGGGAATTAAGGAATGAAAGAAGGAAAAATGTCACGAGACCTCTGGGAATCTTGTTCTTTATGATTTGCTCCCCCTACATGAACTTCTGAAATATGTGTCATTTCTCAACCAGGGCAGAACTGTCTTCCTGGAAGGCACTTAAGAACCTGTGGGTGCTGCTGGCAGTTAATGTGCTTGGAATAGGAATGCTACCAAGGGTGAGAGAGTCCTGCAGAATGAAAAATTGGAATGCTGGAAATGCTAATAGCACCGAGTCTTCCTGCATTGGTAAGCACAAAGAATTCTGTGACAGAAACAGTTCTGTCTGCAGCACAGGAGATCTACGTTGTGGACCTACTTTCACCACAACTAGCTATTAATACACGCCCCTGAGAGAGTCCTGGAATCTCTTCGGATTTTAGTTTCCTCGTTATCCGCACTATTTCTTTGACATCAGAGCCTAAAGATAATTACCTTGTTTTCTTGTTTAGCATTAACAACTTTCAGCAATATCTTCTCCAGGTGACATAGTGACATGATGTCAGTCCATTTGAAGCCACAACTGTGTGCAAATGTCATCCTGTAAATATTCCAATAAGTCTTTAACAAAAATATTTAGTTTCCATTGATGTAAAAAAATAACAATCTTCAAATCAATTTTTAATGTGAAAATATTACTCTCTAATTTAATAAAGTTTGTATTATATTTCAATTTATTCTCATCCAAGGCCATTATAGAAAATTGTGTCTATAAAAGTAAGTGTATATAAAAAGTCAGTTATAATTAATATTTTTATATTTATTCTTTTAATAAATTAAAATTAAATAATGCACATGAAGAGGAAAAAGCCCATTGACAAGCAAAGCTAATGACTTCCTCTGTAAAGACATTTTTCAGAAAATTCTGGTGATACTTAGAGTTGGTAAGTTTTAATGTTTGTACCCTGAACATGATAATAAATATAGCTTGCCCCAAATTATTCTGTGAAATCTGTAACTTGAATAAAGGGTTAACTGATGTATATAATCTTTACATTTACATTTCGAATACCTAAAATTTAGGGGACCAGTCCTTTCATTTTTATTGTACAACTACTTGTTTTTATTGTATAACTAGACTCTTACTCTATATAAAGTATTTATTAAATATTGATGTTAAAATAATAAGACAGAAATCCACTACAATATACGCTATTTTTGCATTGCTGAAGCCCAAGAATGAAAAGTTTCCCACATAATACTTTTTCCTCTTCAGAAGAAAAGCAGTTTGTTACCAGTGTTATGCACATCCCTGTGTGAAAATGGGGTTGACGTACGCTGCTGAGACCAGGTTCCTAGCAAAAATATTTTATTTGTGTTGACTCAGGAGAGCTTCTGTGTAAATTGTGTTCTGCACACATGGGTATTCAATCCGTTTTGACAGGTTCCCTAATTCATCCTAGCTTTGCAGTTTCATTTGGTGACCCAGAATAAAATGCATAAAAGCCAGGACTGAATAAAATTGACAAACCTCAGGTCCAAAGTAGATTTCTTAAAAAAAAAACAAAAAACAAAAAAACAACTCCCTAAATCTTTGAGCTCCTGATTGGAACAAAAAATATACTTAAAGTAAGTCTGTGTGGCAAACAAACAACAACAACAAAAAGAATTAAAATAAGTAGAATCATTTCTTTAGCCTCCAGAGCCCTTTTTCTCCATGTTACCTGCTTAAATATTCACTTGTCATAAAAAAGTATACATGGGAGGGATTTTTGTTTATCTGCTTTGTTTATTTTGTAGGAAGATAAATTATTTTTTGTTTGAAATGTCTTTTTCATAAACCTTGTAAAACTCTAACCTCTAAGTAATTATTATATCTTATATCAATTATCTATTACTAACAACTGATAGTATCAGTCATATCCTTAGTTCGAAAGACTAAGTACTTTTATTTTTTCTCAGAAAACATAAAAAAACATATTTTATATCTTTAATCATAGAGTTACAAAATCTAGTGCTCTTTTTTCTTTGTTTAGATTCATATTTCCATCTGGCATTATTTTCCTTCTGACCAAAGAACTTCCTTTCTCTTGTAATGTGGGCCTGTTGCTGGTGAAATTATTTGGCTTTTGTATGTCTGACGTATTTTGCCTTCATTTATAAAAGATATTTTGGTAGCTATAGTTTTCTAGGTTGGCAGTTTTTTCTTTTACTGCTTTAAAGATTTTGCTTTACTCCTTTCTCATGTACATTATAAGAAATCTGATATCATCCTCACCTCTAATCCTGTGTATATAAGGAGACTTTCTTCTCTGGTTGCTAGAATCTTCTCTTTATCATTAGTTTGGAGAAGTTTGATTATAATGTGCCTCGATATACTTTTCTTCATGTTTCTTATGCCTGGATTTGCTGAGCTTCTTGGATCTGAAGTTGTCACAACATACTGCTTTCTTTTTATTATTATTATTATTATTTTTTAAAGGCTGGTCAAGTGAAGCAGTGGGAGTGGAGACATACTGCTTTCTTTATAGAGAGGTACTAATGCCAAAAGCTTGTAGATGAAGTGAAAAAAGTTCTGAATGATGCTACAAAATAGTTAACTTTATTAAATAAAGACAATTCACTTCGTAATGTTTTAAAAATTGTGTTGTCACTTGGACAAAGATTGTATTAATCTCCTGCTACATATAGAAATCTGCGGCTTACCAGAAAAAGGGTTTGCAACAGTGTGCTTTACCTAAAAGTTGGATTATGTGAGTATTAGCAAAATGGCACTAGGACAGATTTTGCCGAGTGTTTTGAAGAAGATGATGGTGGATACAGCAATGAGCGACTTAGCAGATATTTTTCATCACATGAACCAGTTGAACAAATATAAGACCCTGGAGAAAGTAGTATGAGTTCAAATGACAAGATTCTTTGATTTGTAAGGATCTGAATCTTTGGAAAAGTTATATTGCAATAGGAAATCCTAAAGTTTTCTCATTGCTGCTTGGGCTTAAGAATGAGGAAGGATACTAGCAAGATTTAAGTTTTATAGAAAACCATGTTGAAGAACCACAGAACAAACTGTCTTTTTCTTTCTTTCCACACGAGGATGAAAGAGACTTTTTCTGAATCTCCTCCTCAGCCAGACAACCTGATTTTGAAAGAGGAACGAGAACTTCGTAAGCTGCAGTCTGAACATGCAGTCAAGATAAGGGTTTAATAATCTGCCCCTAGACAAGTTCTGGATTTCTGTGAAGGAAGAGAATTCACAGGAAAGTGGTAAACATTTTGCTGCAGTTTTCCACTCATCACATATGTGAGCAAGTTTTGACTTGCTTAACAACCATCATGAGCAGGATGAGAATCATCTCATTTTAGTTGAAAATAAAATCTGTGTGTGTTTATATCAAGTCTGATCCAGAATGGAGTAATTGTACAGCAGAAAAATAAGCACAAGTTTAAAGTTACTTTATGTCTAGTTGGAAAGATAATAATTTTTATGCATAAATAGTTATATAAAGGAGATAAAAATCCAACACATATGTATAATAATTTCACAACTGCTGGGCTTATACTTGAGCTTAATCACGTTACTTAGGAAGAAAATGATTTTTTTCAAAGCTTTATAAAAAAATATGTCTCAGGCACAGCTGTCCCCAATCTCTGTTCTCAGATCCTGACCTCACACCTTTCTGAAGAAGCTGGAGCCTCCACTGCTGAGCCTCCACCTGCACAGAGCAAAGCGCTCACTTCTCCTCTGGGGTGACCCCCTCGGCAGGTTTTCAGGTTGTCATGTCTTCCAGTCTGTTACAGTCATTACTGCGACTCCATCTACTTTCCATTCTCTGAGAAATTGTTGAAATGTGATGGTGTTTCCTGTGATCTCCCCTACCATTCATTTTGTCCTTGTGAGTTAATACTTAAAAAAAAAAAAAAATCCCTTTCCCACCATTTTGAGAAGATTTGGAGGATGGGGAGAGAAAATAAACACTATGGAATCACCATTTTAAAACTTGAAGTAGATGTCAGATTCTAATATCAGCTCATAAGTTGAAAATTGCATTTGATTAAATTAATCTTGAACCCATACAATGTGGAAAGAGGAATATCTTTAAATATTAGAATCCTAGTTACCATGATGAAGATACTTGCACTGTGAGAGGCACAGGGACCTTAGATTAGGAACTACGGACTCTCATCTCCTACCTTATGCTCCTACAGGGACATAACGTCATGGATCATGCTATGAGTTACTTTTTATGCTTGTACTTTTTAAAACTTCTAAGTCTCCAATAAAATATGTACAAGATAATAAAACTCCACTATACTTTCTCAAATCCTTCTTCCAAGAGAGAGGTTGCTATAAGGGAATCTAAGCTGAAAATATAGACAGATATTATAAAGTCTTGACAGAGGAAGAGCTGGTAGGGACCAGCTAAGGTCTGGACAATAGCTAAACAGTGACAGAGCCCGAATCGGGACAAACTTTACTCTGTGGACTCAGCTTCAGAGTTTAGAATCCAATTAAAATCATGAAAAGACTTTGAGCAGAGGTTGTTTTGGTTTTCCACTGTATACCTAATAATGCAAATGAATTGCACTTTACATCTTTATACATAATAATCGTAACATTTAAATGAGATAATGTATTTTATAAGAACTTTATTCTTTGGTCAATTCAGATTTACATAGCTCATTTAATCCTCACAATAATTCTATAAGGCAGTTAACATCATTACCCTAATTTTAATGATGAATAAACTAAGGCTTAAAGGGGTTGAATAACCTTCTTCAGGTCACATAGCGGCAGGACAGGATGTTGTGATTTTTCCAACACTGCACCTTCTATTTAACTCAGACACTTAACAATGTGATCTCAACGGCCAACACTTAAATAACTCTTTACTGCCTCTAAAAGTAAGTTCATAGTTCTTGAAATAGACAAAATTTTAGGGGCAAAAAAAAAAAAAAGAGTGAAGAGGAGAGAATATTTTGTACTTGTCACTGACTCACCAAAAATAGATTTTGATGACAATGAACTCACCAAGTTCTGTGGACATCTAGGTAAGAACTTTTCTCAAAACATGATCTGGACTCAAGCGTCACACTGATCGAGTATTGTAGTTTTCTAGGCTGAAACCTAGAGAAATAGTTATTAGAACTAGTTTTTTTTTTTTAAGTATTTAGTTTTACTTCAACTTTATAATGCTTCAGATTTACCCATATTAATGAAAACCTTTTTGCATACTGGCAATCCATTCCAAAACCACGTACTGGAAAGTGCTAAACTGCCAATGGTAGTAATGTTATCATTAACTAATTTTCTCACTTATAAAAACCAAAAAAATAGCCTCTCTACTCCCCTCCCCCCATTCAACACTACTGAAAGACTTATATCATTTCATATTTTCAGACTATATCTGCTATCAGCTATAGAAAAATGAAAGACCCAAAACCTCAAATGATACCAAGACCAGCTACCATATCTTATTTTTATAAGCTGACCTTTTTACATTTCCAGTTGACAGAAAACTATCTTATGAACAAAGGTATCATTTTGGAAGGACTGTTTTTTATCTATATGAAAATTTACATAATAAGTCTAGATTAATATGATTATTTCAAGCCTTTAACATTAATGAAACAAAGATTTTTTTTTTCTGTTATAACATTAAGTGGTCCTTGTTTGGGATCAAGTAGTGAAATTATTTTACTCAAGAAATTACTAACTGGCTTGCCTGGATATGTGTTAATGTCACAATGGCCAGTTTCATTTTGTGGTACTTTCTTGACACCGGCATGTTTAAAAAAGTCAGCACTGTTGTAATAAAATATTTATAATGAGCTATTGAAAGAAATCTGCAGAGTATAATATTAAGCATTTCCTTTAGAATATAATTGAGAAAGTACTTGTGGGCTTAAAATATGGTTTCCCTAAAAATATCTCTTATATGTGCATTCAGTTAGAAAAATATTATAACGAGTTTGGTGACTTTGACTAGTTCCAGTTCCTAGAAATACCTGCCAGTAATGTCCTAGTGCCTTCAAAAAGAATGGTCATTGAAAGCGTTCTCTCTGCCTATAGCATTCGGGCTACATGCAAAATTGAACTGCCTTCCACTTATGAACAGTACTTTTTTAAAAACATGATTTATAATTGCTTATAAAACATTTCTGAAAAAATAACAGCATAACAGTGAAAAGTAATGCACCACTTAACCACAGAGTAAACAATGAAATTAAAAGATCGTTACTATTAAATTTAATCTAAATGGGCCTTAAATTAAAACACAGCAGTTTGGCAACACATTGTGTACAAAGAATCAAGAAACCAGATGTAAACTGTTAATTACAAGAACATGTGTCATCAGAGCACTTGGGACTCTCAGTTCAGCCACGGATGTAACCTTTAAGCATATAAGCTAAAATTTGACTCTAACCTCATAGACACCAGTGCCAAGGCTTTTTATATCTTAACATATTTTTCTTTAGTTTTAAAATAATGACTCAATTGAAAATATTAAGCAAACTAAAAGCTCGAGTTGCAATTTAAATATTTAACATTTTTTTAAGCATTAAGTTTACAGTAATGCACAATTTTAAAGGTCATTTAAAAGGAATATTTAAATCAATAAATGATAATGTTTATATTTAATTGTCTATATGTTAAAAGCAACTAATGATTTTAAAAATAATTTAATTTTACCAAGAGTGCTGGATAGAACTCTTTGGCCAAAAGAATTGTATTCTCTAGGATAATAAAAATCCTCTAAGGAAAAAAAAATTACTTAGCATTTTTAGGAAACACATTACTTCATCAAGACAAATGCATGTTAAGTTTTTCTATATGAAAAATATAGTTTATATTTACAGTTAAATAGAGGTTCTATAAAAATTATGCTTAATCTTATATTAAAATACCAATAGTCTATTTCTCATGTGGTTGACATCTTTATTTCTAGCTAGCATCCTTTCATAACATAATGATTTTTAAAATATCTTTGATGTAAAAAAGTTGGTCAGACTTATTTTCTTTACTTAATAAAACTGTTCAAAGAACCATAAGAAATGGAATGTATGAATATTACTAAATAAACCAGACTTTTAAAAAATAACGTGCATAGTTCTTCGCTTTTTCTATTTAACATTTTGATCTCTGACATACACAAAAGATTATCTTGTCTTTAAGTCATTTCATAGTGATATGTCTTGCTTTGCCACTAGAAATATAAATGCAGGGACCAATCATAGTGATGAGGAGCACAGCTTTTGGGGCAGACTGCCTGGGTTCACATCTTAGCTTTGTCACTTCATAGTTGTGTGGCTTTGATCAAGTTGCTTAATCTCTTTAAGCCTCAGTTTCCTCAACTGTAATACAGGGATAACAATAATACTTATATTGTAGGGTTGTGGAAGGGATTAAATGAATTAATAGAGGTCAAACATTTAGATCAGCATTTGGAAATGAGCAAGCTCTAGAAAAATTCAAGCTATCAAGAATATGATTATTTATTCCTACAATACTTTATTTGCAAAAATATTGACTCAGTGAGGCAAAAATCTATGTCAATCGATATATCTAAATTTCCTGATGATTCCAATAAATTATAACTTGCCTATACAAGCGATAAAGGCCCTGTATGACACTTCTCTTAGTTCTTGGTCTTTGACAAAACTTTAAATCTGGTGCACTCACTGAATTTTTTTTGGAGGAGGGGAAGTTATTGTCATGGGTTGAATTGTGTACTTTTCAAAAAAGATACAATGAAGTCCTGACCCCTAGTACCTCAGAATCTTACCTTATTTGGGAATAGAGCCTGCAGATTTACCCAGCTTGAGATGAGGGCCCTATTCCAATATGACTTGTATCCTTGCAAGAAGGGGAAATCTGGACATGCAAGGAGAGAAGACGATATGAAGACACATGGAGAGAAGGCAGTCATGGGACTGCAGTGATGCAGCCACAAGCCAAGGAAAGCTGACGACCACCAGCAAACACCAGCAGCTAGCAGAGGCAAGGAAGCATCCCCCCTAGACTGTCAGAACGATCACAGCCCTGCCAACACCTTGATTTTGAACTTCCAGCCTCCAGAACTCTTTAGACAATAAATTTCTGTCGGTTTAAGCCACCCAGCTTTTAATATTTTGTTATACACCTTTAGGAAACTAATATAGGTATAATACAGACTTCAATTTTCTTTTTTTTTTTTTTTTGTTGAGACAGAGTCTCACTTTGTTGCCCAGGCTAGAGTGAGTGCCGTGGTGTCAGCTTAGCTCACAGCAACCTCAGACTCCTCGGCTTAAGTGATCCTACTGCCTCAGCCTCCCAAGTAGCTGGGACTACAGGCATGCGCCACTATGCCTGGCTAATTTTTTCTATATAGATTTTTAGTTGTCCATATAATGTCTTTCTATTTTTAGTAGAGACGGGGTCTCGCTCAGGCTGGTCTCGAACTCCTGACCTTGAGCAATCCACCCGCCTCGGCCTCCCAGAGTGCTAGGATTACAGGCGTGAGCCACCGTGCCCGGCCCCAGACTTCAATTTTCTGATTACTTTTCCTCACATATAACTAAAAACCGAGTAGGCTACAATTAATCATTGCTCTTCCCCCCGCCCCCCGAAGATCATGCAATATGGATCTGAAGAAATAAATACTTAATTTTCTAAGTGAAAATAAATTAATGAAATTATTTTTGATCATGCAGTGAAAAACAGGCCTTTAAGTGACTTACTAATGTTACAAGAAGGTGCTTGGGCCTGGATGTTTTTATTTTATACCTTCTTATCCATATACTTTTCAAGGGATGTCTTTGTTAATATCTTTTTTTTTTTTTTTTTTTTTTTTTTTTTAACTACCACTACTATCTTCTCAAGCTGCAGTCCCCAACCTCTGGGCCACAGCCCAGTACTGGTCGGTGGCCTATTAGGAACCTGGCTGTGCCTCCGTCCCCAAACCCCCTCAATTATCTTCCATGGAAACTTAGGCACTGAGCCGCACAGCAGGAGGTGAGCTGTGGGAGAGTGAGTGAAGCTTCATCTGTATTTACAGTCACTCCCCATAGCTTGCATCATGGCCTGAGCTCTGCCTGCCCCCCAGTCCATGGAAAAATTGTCTTCCATGAAACTGGTTCCTGGTGCCAAAAAGGTTGGGGACTGCTGTTCTAAAGCAATCTATTTTTATGTTGTCTGGGAGACAAAAACACCTGCAAATTAAACTGTCTTTACCTCCTAAAATGCCCACTGCAGTCACAGAATCACAGAGGGGTTCATCTGGCAGGGGATGAATAATAGATCAGGTAGTTCAACTGCTTTATTTCCCAAGGAGGAAACTGAGGCCAAGAGAGGTTAAATAGTAACTTAGTCTTTTGATGCACGATCTCAAGATTGTACTTATTAAAGCCTTCTTTCCTGTATCACAGTACTAGGGATTTAAATACATTGTAAATCACATTTAAAAGATCAGATTTTTCTGGATCTTTTTTATATCCTTTTTATGGCTTGTCATATAGTGGCCTTTTAAAAAGCAAGTGATAAATAACCGCTTAATGGGGGGAATGCTTACTTGCTAGTTTTCTTGATGCTATAAACAAACATGCTATAAATACCTGGGTAGAATGTGGTGGTATATGGCTTCTCCGTCCTCATTACAGGCGTAAGAGCAGGCAGCCAGGGCAAGTGAAGTCTGCACTGCCTTCCGAAGACAGAGCCTTCCTTAGCATGATTGGGTGGCCAAGGCAGAAGGGGTATTTCTAACTCAAGCAGAGGTTGGTCCTGAGTTTCAGAAGCACATACACATTTTTACTATGTCCTCAGATCCCATTACATCCTTCATAGCTAACTGTGAAAGTACAGGGTGAAGAGGTCATGAGAAAGGTCAACAAACCAAAATAAAAGAAAATCTAAAAAAAAATCTACCAAGATTTGAAAAAGATAAAAGGCATCTTGAATAAATGACTTGGTCTAGGGCTATTTTTAGTCAATTCATAGCTCACAGATTCTCCATGGTAGTTAATAGTTCAATTAATAACTACTTAGATACAGTTGCTTAGAGATCTTTCTTCATCTTCAGATAATATTTGCTTCAAATAATAACATTACATTTAGGAATAGGAGATGGTCAAAGGGTACAAAATTTCAGTTATACAGGAGGAATAAGGTTTTGAGACCTATTACATAGCGTGGTGACTATAGTTAATAATGTAATGTATATTTCAAAATTGCTAAGAGAGTAGATTTTAAATGTTCACACCACAAAAAATTATAATTATGTGAGGTGAGAGATATATTAATTAGCTTGATTTAATCATTCCATGATGTATATATGTCAAAATATTACACCGTACCCCATAAATATATACAATTATTTGTTAATTAACATTATGGCTGAGTAGTACTCCATGGTATACATACACCACATTTTCTTAATCCACTCATGTATTGATAGGCACTTGGTCACAAAACACAATGGTGATCTAGCACCTCTTGTATTATCCTGGATAGAGCTGGAGCCCAATGTACTAAGTGAAGTAACCCAAGAATGGAAAAACAAGCACCACATGTACTCACCATCAAATTGCTATTAACTGATCAACACTTATGTGCACATATTATAGCAACATTCATCGGGTGTTGGGCAGGTGGGAGGATGGTGGAAGGGATGGGAATATTCACACCTAATAGGGTGTGGTGCGCACCGTCTGGGGGATGGACATGCCTGTAGCTCTGACTCGGGCAGGGCACAGGCCATATATGTAACCTAAACATTTGTAGGCCCATAATATTCTGAAATAAAAAATAAAATAAAATTTATATACCCCCCCAAAATTTAAAAAATCTATTTTCTGCCAGTAATTGTGCTAATCATTTTATACATTGTCCTTAATTCAACAAAACTATAAGAAATTAAAATCATTGTCCTCATTTTAAAATAATGAAATCAATCTCAGAGAGTTTAAACAAATTGCCTAATGTTACATTGCTAGCAAATGGTTGGGCCAAGATGCAGAGTTAGATCTGTCTAACTCCAGTAAGCATTTGCATTCATTATATAATCATGGTGTTGGTAGAATCCCTGACTGGGCATCTTTCCCGCCTCCCTGCTGTTAGGTAACATATGGGCCCTCCTGCTGGTTAAGCACTTGGGTCACCTTCTTCATCTGGGGTCAGCTTTCGGTATAATCCTTTCTTCCTGCAGGACCTAGAGATTTGGTTTGCTCACCTTGCTTCTTTCCAGCTGTCACGGTCGATTCTCCTTTCCGTGATTCATTTCCTACTAGAATTCTGGGGTAGGATACAGATTCTCCTCTTTTCTGCTTCTTCTTTCTGATAAAACAACAACAACTTCAAGTTTTTTAATGAGGATCTCACTAGCTGGCTACTTCAAGTTGTAATATAGTGATATTAACAATTGCTACTGTGCTTCACTACTGAAAGGTTACTTTTGAAATTAAATTTACTATTCATAATTATTTTGGTATGTGTTCTTAGACAATAAGGCAATGAGTAGTTTTAGTATGACTTACAATTACAGTTTCTTATACCCTGCTCTTTCTGCAGGGTTGCAACTGCCCTGACTTATCTTCCTAAAGCTTATGTTTGAAAGAGAATAAAAGTTATCATGGAAGATCACATATATTAAGATTTACATTTTGAGAAATAAACTAAAGAAGAGAGATCTGAATATTATGGATTTGAGAAAAAGCTCTCCTAATATAAGCCAACCTTGCTTTTAATGAGACTGGCTAATATTTATTGAGTATTTAATGCTCTAAATGCTTTTCATATGAAAAATCATGATGATTATTCACATTTTACCAATGGAAAAATTGAAGCACAGAAGCTATGCAGGGACTGAAGTAAATAATGGACCTAAGGTTCAAACCCAGGTCTACATAAAGACCTGGTCTACACCAAGCTGCTTCTAGAAAATAATATAGAAACAAATCATGAGTATTATTTAATGAACAGATCTCATTTTCTATATTTTTATCCTGAAATTCCTTTGAATCTTATTAATTTGTGTTCACATTTGTAGTATTGCTTGATGCTGTTGAAAAATAGATTTCATTTCACTCTAAAATGTCTTCAGTTAAATAATAGATGGATTGCTTTGTAAGTGTGAATTTTTAAACTTGGTCTTTGTGGAGCTAATTGGTTAGCTATAATATTTCTCTTGAGGTGCTTGGTTTAAATTAGCATTTCTAAATTTAAACTCCTTAAAAAACTGACACTTGACATTTGTCTTCTGGATTCCTTGATGATACAAGTAGATAATACATATATGATAAATCTTCAATTATACTATCAATTTTACAGTCCTCTTCTTATAAACTTTATGAGTTGAAACCTCCTCTTACTGCAATTAAATGTATTTTTCCACAGATTAAATCCTTAAGAGACATCGAGCATACTGATGTCTGGAGCATCCTGGAAATTTTTTTCTGTTGTCTATCTTTGAGGGAAAGAGCAAAAACGCCCCTCTCTCATAACCCAAAAAACGAAATTGGCATTGATTTAAGAATCAATTATTTTCATTTAGTGGACAGTTTAAAGAAATGTGTTTACGCCTGGAGCTCTGACTTGGGGGGAAAGGCGGTACATGGGCAACGTATGTAACTTGCAATTCTGTATCCCCCATCACAATAAGATGATATAAAATAATAAAAAAAATAAATAAAAAATAAAATAACTTGCCAGAGTCCCACTGGAACTCAGGCAATACCTAAAAAAAAAAAGAAAGAAATGTGTTTAGTAAACTGTGCATAGTTCTTTTAACAGAATGGCTCTGTAATCTCAGAAACTGCTTTTTTTAGGGTGGATTAAAATGAAGATTATTTATCCAGCAATAGTATGTTTACCATACATTAAAAATATATTGTACTGCATAAAATGTCTCCCTACTAAGGGTTATAAACTTTCTTGAAAAAAACTCTTATGAGTTTATGATGTAAGTAACATTGGCCTAAAAGGCTTACCTTTTATTCCATTTCATAAAAAATATTTTGAAGAATAGAACAGGACATATAATATATGAGCGATAGACATTTTAAAGGTTATTAATCACAACCAAAAATCAATGATACTACTGAATTCTAAGGCCATTTTTTAAGGAAAAGACTATCTTATCAATATCTATTCCTCCATGATATCATTTCCCCTCTATATGTATAGTCATTTCCAGTTTAAAAAGCTGCCTTTCAGAGGAAAGAAGCTGCAAAGCTTTGTCTGTGGCATTTTTAAAAGACTCAAAGTCAAAATATAGACGACCCCTATGGAAGTATCTACATAATGCCAAACATCCAGAGCTGTGCTGACCAATCAGTGTCTTCTAGCCATATTGAGCTATTTATTTTTAAATTAATTAAAATGAAATAACATTAGAAATTCATTTCCTTGATTGCAGTAGACACATTTCAAGTTCATAGTAGCCATCATCATCACAGAAAGTCCCACTGGACATTATTGATTCAGAGGATAAAAAATGGTAGTAAGCATTTTAATTGTTAGATTCTCAGTGTTCATGGAGGTATTTGGTAACATGTAAAAGTAACAATGAGTTATTTTTCCCAAGCAAGTGCCATTTAGAAAAGATAAAATTGACTTAAAAATTCATTCAACCAAACTTTAATGAAACTCATCAATACTCTAGGTACTAGGTAAGCAAAGGTAAATAAGAGGTGATTTCTGACCTTGAGAGGATTACAGTCTTATGGACAAACATCCAATCATAATATTACACAATGTAGTTTTTATTAGAATGATGTTACATACTAAACAAAGGAGAAGACATTAGCTTTGTTTGGAGGAATTGAGGAAGATCTCAAATAGGAGGCAACAGTTGATCTATTATAGTAACAAAACAATTTTTTAAATTTTAACTTTAATTTTTTATTTTCATAGATTTAGGGATACAAGTGGTTTTTGGTTACATGGCAGAACTGTATAGTGGTGATGCCTGGGTTTTTGGTGTACCTGTCACCTGAATATTGTACATTGCACCCAATGGGTAGTTTTTCTTCCCTCACCCTCCTTTCATCCTCCCCTTCTCTGAGTCTCCAATGTCCAAAGCTAATTTTTTTTTTAAGAATGCTCAGTAGTAACACAAAATACAAAGCTGAGTCTTTCCTGAAGTCTGCTTAAGTAAATTTGGGAATGGCCGTGACTCTGAGGCAGGATGTCCCACCAACATTCTGCAACATGCTCTTGCGAATGTATTTCCATGGAATACTGTCATAAAGCTATGTACTGAAATTTATGAATATCATTTGTCCTAGGGTGGAGTCTTTTGGGAAATTCTGGACTAACAATAATAACGGCTATAACCCAAGTGGTGTTGGATAGGAAGTGATTAAACCTAAGGGGACTGAGCACCCTCCAGCTCACGCTGCCAGGTCATGAGTGAGGGTGTAACATGGAGAATGCGGAAGGGCTGGGGGGCAGGTGGCTTCATGGTCAGTGTGACTCTTCTAGGTTTCTAAATGTCCCTCTCGACACTACAGTTTGAGGAAAATGCTGGTAGTGCCCAAGAGAATGCTGGCCTGGGAAAGTAAAATAACAGAGGGCTCAGGCTGAGAAAACCAGGGATTTTTGTCACCGAAGATCTTTTCAGCAGGGATTTTGTGGGACAGGAATGCGACATGGTGCACAGGGAATCCTGGGATGGGCTTGAGGGGTCCAAATAGAATCAGAACAGAGACTCTTCCTTTCCTGTGCTGGTAAAGCACAATCATCAGTTCCTCAGGTGAGAAAGATTGGAACTTAACTAGAGAGCCATCGTAGGACGTTGTACATAAATGTGGATAGGTGTTTGTATCAGTCAGGGTTCAATCAGAAACGAGGACCATTAGGATCTGGGCAAAACCAAATGAGCATCACTTCTTAAAGAACTTATTTTCTCTAATACAATAATAAAAATACTAAGAATTTTATTTTCTCTAATAAAAACTATTTTCTCTAGTAAGTGCCTCTGTAATGTTAACTCTCGCAGCCTCTTAGACTTGGTTACTACCTTCCTGGTGGTCAAAAATCACAAAATTAGATGGAGGTTTCTTTATAGGTATGCAAAAATTAACTAGGGGGTGAAAAACTGACCAGATACATTTCTTAATTATTTATTGGTATGTGCCTATGAGGTTAAGAAAATCCCGTAAGCATGGAAGTATGAACCACATAAATATATATCCCTAAACTCAAACTAGTGTATTCCCAACCCAACTTCTCTCTAGCAGGGTCTCAATAACGACTGGTCACTCCAAAAGCAATGAACATGAGGGGAAATGGGAATTGAAAGAGGCAGTGGTCTTAACTGATTGTGGTTAAAATTTCTCACTTTTGCAAATTTTACAAAACCATATAAACATGTGAAACCATGGGAATGAAGCACACAGATATTCTTTGTGATAAATTTGCCTCTGGGCCATGCTACGTTGTGACTGACTGCAAGGCCTCCAAGATCACTATTCACAATTTTTAGCACAGTTAGCACAAATTCATCTCTTAGTAAATATGTGTTGAAGGAAGAATGAAATAAAGTGTGTGTGCATGTGTGTGTGACAGAGAGAGAGAGAGAGAGAAGAAATTGAAAAGGAGGAACAGAAAGGGGAGGAAGGAGAGAAATATACAAGATTGGACCAGACAGAATCCAGGTAATTTAGTCAGTTCCTTAAGACATCAAAGGAAACTACACACGTATTTTGTAGACCTATTCTTGATAATCCATAATTATAAAAATATCAGAACCATCCAATATTATATTCATTATAACATGGTATATAAAAATAATATTTATGAGAGAAAAATTAGTACTTTATTCTTGGAAAATATTTGAAGAGCATTTTCATGGATTCATAGGGTCTTCATGAAGATTTAATTTGGAAAGTTTGGGTGTGTGATTTTTCCTTGTTTAGTGATCAAATGTAATTTATATTAGGGGTCAGGAATGATTAATACGGAATCTCTGGATCCCCAAGTGTCTACGGATAGAACTCAGGTGGTTCATGAACTTACATAGGAAAAAAGACTCTTTTCTTCCCACTATTTCCTAACTGTGATTTAACGTTTCCTTAAATTATGAATACAGTATAGGCAACAAACTACAGGAGTATTAGCCTGTGACACACATTTTCATATATTACTGTTGTTGCAGATGTCTCAGAATATGTTTACACTATTTCTAGTTCCAAATCTTAGTAATTATTAGACTAATTACTAGATTTTGTTACTTATGTGTTAATTAAACACGCACAGAAGTCCAACACGCATTTGTCACGTTAAACCTCTTGATAACTGTATTTCAATATAGTTTCCTTTCTAATCCTAGCGTTTTATTTTCTATATTTTAAAACATTATTATGAAAAGAGGTCCATAGGTTGCCAAAGAGTCTGAGGGGCACAAAAAAGATTAAGAAACCGTGCCTTTTGCAAGGACAAAATGTCTCCCTTCATTGCAGTATTTTTTTCTGATTAGTATTCTAGAGCTGCTAATGGGAAATAATGATACTTACAGGCATGTCCACAAGGTGGCAGCACATCATTGTTTAATTTCCAAAAATCCAATCCCCGCATTCATGGCCATCATTAGGACGCTAAGTGTAACAGTAAAATAATAGAATACATTTTCAGAAAATAGATTTTGATGCTTTTCAGCCTTCTAGTTGATATTAAATATGCTCTTTACTGTGCAACATATAGCACACATAAAAAAAGTTTCTCAGTCTGACAAAAATGTTTCTCTCTTTGAGAGACACAATCAGATATTTAAGTTAAATTCTTTTCAGAGCTTTCTCTAAATATGTTTTTTAACCCCCACCCCAAAACAAGAAACTCCAAAACCCTTATGAAGAAAGATGTTTTCTTACTTATGAGAACCATGATTTCTTTACATAATTAAGGTCTGTGTATCCAAAGTGTAATTCATGAATTATATAAAACTTTTTCTCCAGCATATACCATTTATAATCACATATTCTAATTAACATTTTGATTTTTTAATTAAAAAAAGAGGTAGCAACATCACCTTTGGTGCAGTAGATTGTAACATGGTTATAATTCCTCATTCCTCCCATAAAAAGTCTATTTCTCCATCTTGTGAATTTGAGCTGTTCTCCGTGTTAGGTTTTTCCAGCTGGGAACCCAACAAGTATGTATAGGACTGAATGCGATTAATGGAAAACTTAGGCTTGTAAAACAATACAACAGGAGTCTGGAGAGTCCCCAGAGTTTGTAAAATCTAACAGACAGCTGCCAACTGGCATTCCTATCCCCGCTGATAAGGATGAAACTACCCCCTTCCTTTATCTCTCCCCTTCCCTTATCTCTGCAGGATAAGACAGATTCTTTCATTTGTACATTTATTTATTCATTCACTCAAGAGTGAAGACCTACCATATACAAAGAACTACATGGGGTACTGGTGCAAGGTCAGGGCTTCAAAGATTAATTTGGCCTCCTTCCTTCCATAACGAGGGTGGCAATTTGTGGCGTGAGTGCCATCATTGCCTTTACCCTTTGTGCCCAAGGCCATATTTGACCGCAGAACTCTTTCCGATGACTGCAGAATCCTTCTTAACATGGCACTTCTAGCAGCTAGAACCAAAATGAGGTTTGCAGAGGAAAAAATAGAAACGTTCAGATAATCACCTGATAGTGAGTGCTATAAGCACCACCATGTCTTTGAGAAAAGACAAACAAGCAAACAAACCATTGCATTCATCTTCTGAGATCTTCTGGTTCAATGAGAGTCGTGGTTCCTGCCCTCAAAGATGGAGCTTACTGGAGCTCCCAGTAAGATGAGCTACAAAATGCTCACATATAGGAGAAAGCCTTAAGATCACTGAGACAGAGGCAAACACATGCAAATGGTTTAAATGCTCTATTTGTGTCACACTCAACAGAAGAGATAAGAAAGGACATTAATAACTGATGAGTGCCTAGAAAGTGCTGGCACTTTGTTAGATTTTTTACAGATATTGTATCACTTAATCCTCTCAATAACTGTATGAGATAGGTATTAATATCCCTCAAATAAGTTATGTATCTTGTTCCTATCACATATTTGACAAGTGATTGGGGTTGGATTTTAGAACCAATCTTGGATAATTCCCAAAGCCCACCTCTTTGTACTACATTGAGTGGTTACACTTATCAGGTAAACTTTCCCAAACTGGGATGGAAAACAAAATGCATATATACACAAGTACATTTGTTCAGGTGCTGGAGAAGCAAAGTTTCAGCATTAATGCTTTTCCAGCTATGTCTCAACATAGAAATGGGTTTAGGAGATGTATCCCAGATTCACTGGTTTCTTTCCAGCTCAAATTTACAATACAAATTATTCCAGCTCTAAAATTTCTATGATTTATAAACAATCTAGTCCTTGACTATAGAAAGGCAGTTTATACTGCTCTTGTGCTAAAATCTTAAGAGAGGTAGAGTAGTTTAAAGGGGGAAAACCTAACAGTAGATATGGAAGTCAGATAAAATCTTCCTTACCTGCTTGATAACTGTGGGAGCTTAGACAAATCATCTAATACATCTGGGAAAAAAGAATAAATTAAGTCTGACTTTTCTTCTCATTTTCCTGTATCTTCTTTATTTGAAACTGGGGAAGGAGGAAATTTGAGTTGACACCTAAGGGAAAGGAAGGAAAAACAAAGCATTCATTTATTTATTCCCTCCTTCCCTTTATTTCTTCCTCCTTCCTCACTTGCTTATTCATTCAACAGATACTGAGCTCTAGCAGTGTGCCAGCCACCGTGCTGTTTTCATGTGTTATCTCATTTAATTCTTCCAGGAAGGCAGTGGAAATGGTATTTTTTTTCTTATTTTATATGTGAGAAAGCAGAGGATCTGAAAAGATAAATGATGATGGAGCAGAAAGAGATTTGCACTAGGGCTCAAGAAGCTTAAATTCTAGAACCACTTTTGTTACTAATTCACTGTGGAACCTGGGAAGAACTTTACATTCTCTGTGACTGGTGTTTTCTTTTAGAGGAAAAGAGACTTGAAACATGCAACCTTGAAGGTAACATAAATCCCTTTTTTTTTTTTTTAAATAAAGGGATAATAATCAAAATCTACAAAGAACTCAAGCAAATCCGCAAGAAAACATCAAACAACCCCATTAAAAAGTGGGCAAAAGACATGAACAGAAGCTCCTCAGAACAAGACAGACCAATGGCCAATAAACATATGAAAAAACATTAAGTCCCTTTTTTACTACTTGAGTTGTGAGTCCAACTCCTGCATTTGCCTTTGCTTTTTTTTTTTTTTCCTCTTTTTCCATTTAATTTATATTCTTTTTTTTTTTTTTTTTTGGAGACAGATTCTCGCTCTTTTGGCCTGGCTAGAGTGCCGTGGCGTCAGCCTAGCTCACAGGAACCTCAAACTCCTAGGCTTAATTGATTCTCCTGCCTCAGCCTCCCAAGTAGCTGGGACTACAGGCATGTGCCACCATGCCTGGCTAATTTTTTCTATATATATTTTTAGTTGTCCAGATAATTTCTTTCTATTTTTAGTAGAGATGGGATCTCACTCTTGCTCAGGCTGGTCTCGAACCCCTGAACTCAAACAATCCACCCACCTTGGCCTCCCAAATGCTAGGATTACAGGCGTGAGCCACCACGCCCGGCCTAATTTACATGCTTTTTTCTCTGTTTCATTTTACCATTATTGTTGCTATTGAATTAATCTAATCTGAAGTTTTTAACTAGCGGGAAGAAATCTAGGGGATTTGAATCAGAAAAGGTCTCATTAGCTTTGGACTACAGAATGCAAATGGAGTGTAGGCAGGAACATGTCTCAGGTTTAGCTTCAGGTACTCCTATAATATCTTCTTATTGCTGCTGGTGCTAAATTTAGGGAGAACAATGCCTGATGGGAATTCCAAATTCATCTAGTTTAGGAAACTATTCTTTTTCTTATATAAATGAGTAGATTGACAATAGGAACCAAATAGAGAATCTGTAATAGTATTTCAGAAGCTGGTACTGAGCATAGGATAAATATATACAGTGGATTTGAGATATAATTCAATATCATAAAATTCATGCTTTCAAAAGAATACAATTCCATGGTTTTTAAATATTCACAGAGTTGTGCAATTATCACCACTATCTAATTTTAGAGCATTTTCACTAGCTCAAAAAGAAACCTGTGTACATTAGCAATCACTCCCCATTCCTCTTTTCCCCTACCCTCAGGCAAACACTAACTACTTTCTGTTTCTATAGATTTGCCTATCACGGATTTTTCATATAAATATAAATGAAACCATGTATTATGTGGTCTTTTGGAATTGGCTTCTTTCATTTAGCATAATATATTCAAAGTTCATCCATGCTGTAGCAGGTATCAGTAATTCACTTGTTTTAATATTCCATTGTGTGGCTAAACCACATTTTATCCATTCATCAGTTGATGGACATTTGGATTGTTTTCACTTTTCTGCTATTATGAATAATGCTACTATGAACAATTGTGTACAGGTTTTGTGGTGTGTCTGTACTTTCATTTTAATTATCTTGGACACTCACATCTAGGAGTGGAATTGTTGTGTCATAGGGTAATTCTATGTTTAACTTTTTGAGGAACTGCTAAACTCTTTTCCAAAGTGTCTATACCACTTTGCTCCAGGCTCCTGGGCAAGTATGATTCTTACAGTAAATTGATAATTTTAATTTCTAGAGTAACCATAAACATCCAACAAGTTTATACAGTACAAAATCTGTTCCCTAAAGTTCACTATCAGGCATGTCTCAAATGCTCTTAAGCACTGAAGTTAAGCAGTCGGCTGGCCTCTCTTTACATTTTTTTAAAACCACAACAATCTTTTTTTCTGAGTGTGTGAGATTTGCACAGAAAACCAAACACTGGCAAGTTGTCACTCCAACTGGTAACTTGTAGAGAGAGAGGTGCACACTCTATTGTCTTGAGTGGCTCTAGCCCATACAAAATAATAATGATAATAATAATAAATAACTTTAAGAAATAATCTTCTGTTAAAATGCATGAAGCTGGAAACTTTAAAATTTAAAAAGAAGCTAATAAATGCCAATCTATATGAAGGAGGGGAGATAGTGTGCTAAATGATTTTATTTTTTCTCTCTTGAATTTTATTTGTTTTGAAATTTAATAATTTAATCTCAGAACTTTTATTTTGGTGACATCACTGTTATTCCATAACTTATTAAGCTATCAAATTTTTATGGAATGCTATTATGTGTAAGGTTTTCTCTTCTATGTTTATATATGCTACAGAACTCACACAACACTGACTATGAATAAAATTGAATTGTGAAAACAAAGGAAGTTGCAGACAGCATTTTACATACTACATTCTATATATTATACTGTGAAAAGTATAGTATACTTTTTTACTATGCAAACTGTTTTCCATATTGGTATACCCCCACATTTATCTTTTATGCTATATGGTATGTAATTTTATAGTTAATGTATAACTAAATATGCCTATATATGGAAAAATTATTGTTACCTTGGAGGAGGGAAGAGTCTTTTTAACTATTATTTATAATCTAGACCTGTAAAATAAAAGGTTCAGAAAATTAACTACATAGAAATAAATATTTATGTATGGCATAATATCAAATGCAGAATCAAAAGCTAAATGTTAAAATGAAAGAAATAAAAAAATAATTCATATTAGAGATGAGGGTAATTTCCATAATATATATAGAACTCCTCAAAATAGATAAGAAAAAGACAAAAAATTTCAGTGGAAAAATGAACAAAAGATTTAAACATTGTGATTATAGGAAAAGAAAGCAGTTTTTCAGCATATGAAAATATACTCAACTTTAACACTCATAATAAGAAGAATGCAAATTAAAGCAAACTGATACCATTTTCTCACTTATTAGATTGTTACAAATCTGAAAGTTTGGTAACATAGTGTGTACATTGTTACAGACTCCAAGGAGGGCAACTTGGTGAATTGTAGCTAAACTGCAAAAGTAATTCTTTGATCCAGGGATTATACATCTAGTAATATATCTTTCACTTACATTTATACACAACTCAAAAAGACATATACAAGATTATTCATTGCAGAATGTTTGTAAAAGCAAAGGGTAGAGAACAACCTAAATGTCCATCAACAGAACAGTGCTTAAATAAATTATGGTAAATCATATAATGCAACATTATGAAGCTTCAAAAAAGAATGCTCAAGTTCTTTCAGTGCTAAAAAGATCTCTAGGGTAAGGAGCAAACACTATGCATTGTGTGGTATCTTTTGTATAAAAGGGGGAAATATGTACATATATATATATATATGTTTGTCTTTTCTTGTTTATGAATAAAGAAAATTTAAAAGCATATACAGGTTGAGCATCCCAAATCCAAAGAAATTCAAAACCCAAAACACTTCTGATTCCAAGCACTTCAGATAAAACATATACAACCTGTACAACAAACTATTTAGGGAGTTGGTGAATTGAGTGGATGGGGGCAAGGTTGGGAGGGAGAATTTTCACTGTTTACCTTGTATAATGTTATTTTAAATATATATGTATATGTAATCCAAGTGTTAATTCAAAGTCTTCTTGCTTCCTAAATTTAGTTTGCTGCAAGATCTAATTCTTTAGTTCATCTTCTAGACTTCATGGAATCAAGTGAGCCAGGAATAATAATATAGATATCCAACAAGCAAAATCCAAGATAACTCCAGAAATTACCATGGAACATATTGCTATTTATCAACTGTACTTCACAGGACCATTTCCCGAGTTTAGCAGGCAGAACTACTCATTTAAAAAGCCACAGGCTTAAAAAAAATCAAACCAAATCCACAGGGGATTACTCACTTTGACAGTCAGAGAGAGATACTAGAAGATGGCAGGGTACTGTATAGGATGGTAGTGTTTATGACATCTGAGAGTCACAATTATACCTAAAATTTAAAATTTAATGAAGAATTAGGATTAGAACTCTGTCCTCATACCTTCAGGCCTGAGTCTTTTTCTCTTGCAACGTTTATTATTATTAACTTCATGTATAATATAGCCAAGGAGAATTCAAAAGAAATAGCCCTAGAAACAGCAAAATTGCTTCCTTTTTTTTTAACAGAACATACAGTAAAAAATGGTGACAGAAAATCAGCTTTCGTTACTTTCAGATTCCTAGTGACAAATTTCGGAATGACGCAGTAACATAAAATACATACTTTCTATCTGGTTCTGCTGCCTTTGTCTCGTTTAGAATTTCGTCCAGTAGGAACTCTTTGATAAAACAAATCCACTATCAAATAGATGGTTTCCAACTGCTCTTTTGTTCTCGAAACTGGCAATTATTTTGTCCCTGTGTGCTTGAGGTTTGGACAGGAATGATTTTTTCACAGCTATCAAGCACAACATGAATGAACAGCGTCCTTCATTTACTGGCAATAGACAGCAAGAGAGGAAATCTCTATTGCACATATTTCAATGTTGTCATATAAAGCAGTATTTCTTTTTAGCAGCAAGTGGTTTATAAATGTCGACAGCACCCCAAAACAAACAGCCTGGTTTATAACAACATATTTGGTGGTGTTTTCAATTTGTATTATTCAGTGCCAGGCTTAAAGTATTATGCCCGTGTTTCAAGTAAGCTGTTTAATTAAAGTTTAAACAAGGGTCTCCAGAGCTTTAATAGCAAAGCATTATATTAATATTTAAAAGGCAATGAATCTTAAAAAAATTAATGAAGTGTGACTTCCTTATGCCAAATAAATAACAATACTGTATATAAAATCTTGTCTGACATTACAGCTCTTGCATTCTGAAAACCTTGTATAAACACTGATCTAAAATCATATTTCACGAACCTTTTTCCTTACTCCTTTATTTAATTAACAACAGATAATCCGAGGTTTGAATTCTAGTTTTGCCACTTAGAAGCTATTTGACTTCTCTGAGCCTCAGATTCTTCAACGGTAAAATAAGGTTAACATCACTTAGCTCATGGGGTTGATGTACAGTTAAATAGAGATCATACGAGAAGCCACCGTGCCCAGCACATGGCAGATGCCGATAGATCCTACTTGCCCTTCCTTCTGTTAATTCTGAGACACACTCACATTCAACAGACACACTCATGCAGACGTTATTAGAAGCCAAGCTTTTGGCACAGTTAAAAGGAATCACCCATGCCTAACTGGTGCAAAAACCTTTCCTTAAGTTTCTGCATTTTCCCTGTAGACTAAGTCTAGCAGGCTAAGGGGAAGAATTTAGTTGAACAGAAAAGACTTCAGTAACCAGGGCTCTTGATGCCACTTGAAATATTTTTATTATACCAAGAAGAGACTGAGCTCCCAACACTGTTTCATGTAGTTTTTCAATTTGATAGGCTTATTCAACAAATTGTGAAATGTTGCCAATTCATATTTTAATTTCTCTCCTCTGAAAGAAGGCATCACTGTGTGAGGAAAGGTCACATTTTACTACTGAAATCCTTTTTTTTTTTTCTCTCTCTTTTGAAACAGTCTCACATGTGCCACAACACCCAGGTAATTTTTCTATTTTTAGTAGAAACGGGGTCTCGCTCTTGCTCAGACTGGTCTTGAACTCCTGAACTCAAGCAATTCTCCCTCCTCGGCCTCCCCGAGTGCTAGGATTACAGGTGTGAGCCACCGTGCTTGGCCTGAAATCCTTTTTTAAATTGTCCTAATATGTTATTTAACTATATTCGACATGAGGCAGAATCATGTGTCATGCAGTTAAAAGCTTTGGAGTCAAACAATTGTATAATTGAATCTTGCTCCCTCACATATTATCTGAGCAAAAGACAGTCTAGGAGCCACAGTTTTTCGTCAGTAAAATGGGCTACCTACCTTATGGTGTTGCGAGGATGAGATAATACATGCTAAACTTTCACCTCATTGACTTGACACAGTAAGTACCCAAGCAAGGGGGCTGTTACTATCCTCAAGTATTCCAGACGTTAGTTTTAGTCTGCATGTGTGGTTCTTGGCTGTTCTTTTCCAGTGCTTGAGACCAAACTAAAGCAAGAAGATCACTTGGTGAATATGGTGTGCCAGTTCTGAAGGGTAAGGGAGAGGTGCTTTTAAGATTAAAGTCAGGGGTGCAGGAGAAATTATCTAGCTCTTGATAGGACCAGCACGACAAGAGGGCGCTTGTCTCTGGCTTATCTAAATAGAAAAACCAGTTTCCAGACTATCCCAGGGTCAAGTTCAGAAAGTCAGCAGTGGGAGGTTGAGGTTGGAAGCTACATGTGAACATCAAGAATAAATCAAGTGCTCTCACCTTTCTCAAAGCAGGGAGAGAAAGTACAAGAGGCCTTTGTTAATGAGACAGGAAAATCATAGCCTGAAAATGCTGACAATGACATTTCAAAAGTCTCAGTTCCTTAGTAATAGGCAAGAGCATGTGAAGAAAGAGAGGGGGGAAAAAAAAAAGAAAAGAAAACCTCCCTGAAGTCTTAAAAAGAAGAAAATTATCAACTATCTCTTTTATATGTGAGAACTGTATCTTGCAAGGTTACTTCAGGTCACATTTCCCAAACGGGGACACCTCTGCAGAGGGAACACGAGGCTCCTCTTGTGAGGCACTTTGCTGGTAATTTGCGACTCTGACAAATGCCACTTGATTGATGGCCCTGCCCATCCTCCTTAAGGCAGTCAGAGACACCGTGGAGACAGAGAGTCCTCCAAATTCAAGTTCACTTAGAAAATGCCAAAGGGAACAGAATGTCTCATGCCCTCCACCTCCACTCCCTCGTTGCAGAGTAAGGGGGCCCGGGGGCGGGGGAAGTGTCCATGAGACTTTGGCCTCCTTAGGGGACACACTGACGGGACCCAGTCAACATTCCAGGCATATCCCAGATGCAGCAGCAGACGAGATCTTTGTTTTCATTAGCTCAAATAGAGACCTGATGCTCTCTAGCCCCACTTGGCCCCCCTCCTCTAGAACTGAACTGCTCCTTCAATTTTTTTTTCCCCCTTTTTCATCTACCATCATCTGTTCACCACGACACCTCTGGAAACCTTGATAACTGCATCCCTTGCCCTGAGAAACTCTTCCTGTTTATCTACCTACCCTCTTTCCCAACCTCATCCCCGCCTCTAGGATCTGCTTCCTGAATAAGTTGTCTGTGAAATAACACCTACCACCTGTGGTTCCCTAAGCCACAAACATAAACTCCACTGTTCCGTTCACAATAAACCAAACTGCCTGTGCAGGAGCACTGGTCTATATTCCCAAATATTTAAGAAAGAAAATCAGGTTGGTGACCAGGGAGTGGAGCTGGGAGAATTGTCTCTCCTCGTACAGTTGCGACAGATTTGCTGCTATTGCTAAGGTTGTTGTTGTTTCCCATCTTTGTTTACTTCTGGAGGATTAGAGAAATCTCCATGACAAGAAAAGGAGCAAACTGCTTCCTGCATGCACTCTCCCCATCTAGCAAGAACTCGGGGGTCAAGGTATGGAAGAACATGGCAGATGGCCCAGAAAAGATTTGGAACGGGGGACGCAACGACCTCAGAATCACAAAGAATACATGGAGGAAGTAGGGATTTGAGAGGTATGCTGGGAATTGGCACAGACATGAACTCAGGTCACACAATACATGGAAAAAAAAGGGTAATTTTCTCAAGTTAAAAGCTCTTTTCTTCTTTTTGCTGAATTAAAAATCAACAAAACTAAAAGCATGGAGAATCTATATGCCTTTGTGTGAGGATCGTATCTTTTCTTTTTAAAATAAAACAGAATCCTTAAAGAGCAATAGGACTGCAAATGAATTTTTTCAAAATGCAGGAAGATATATTAGAAAGCAGGAAACAATGCACACAAATATTTTTGTCCAATTATTGGCAATGTCTCAACAAGCATGGCTAGAGTGACCTTTAAGCAATCACAATACAGATAAAAATGACAATTTCAGCAAAGGGGGATTTGCTGGCTGAACTCTACAGGGGATAATAAAAGTATCTTAGAAATAGGTAACTATTGTATCCACTTATAATACAAATGGCTGTATGAATTGGCATGCACCATTCTGGAAAAAGTGGCATGGAATTCTGGAACAAAGCTTGAGCAGGGAGTAGTTCCAGCCTTGAGTGATTTTAAGAATTCTTTAGCCTCTCTGGGCCTTAGGTCCTCATTAATAAAAGGAGGGACTTGGGGCCCAGATAATCTCAAGGACTTTCCTGCTCTATATATTACTTCTTTGTCAAGCACAATAAAATAAAAGCACAGTTAGCCTAAAGGTTGGGCATTTGTCCTGTCCTTTCAGATCTTATCAAAGGATTCCTTTGCTGCTTTCTTAAAGATTAGTAGCAAAACTCTTTAGAGGAGTTGTTACATTGTGGGCTTTGGACACAGCCAGACCTGGGATAGGTGTCAAGTCTGTCACACCCAGGCAGTGTGACTATAAACACAGGACTGTGCCTCTCTGAGCCTGTTTCTTCATCAGTAAAATGCAGTATTTATCTAAGAGAGTTGATAGGAATAAAATGGCATCAGCCACATACAGCACTTAGCGTAGCACCCAACACATAGCAGGCGCACAATAAATGGTAGATTATAGACTGTATGTTGCCTCTATAATACACAAAGCACATAAAGAGTCAGCATGGCCAAAAAATATTCTCAGTGGCTTCATTTCTTCATTTGTCAAATGGGAATCATGGTAGTAGTATTTAGCAAATTAGGCTGCTATGAGGTGTAAAAGAGTTAATATCAAAACATTTAGAACAATGCCTAGCTCAGTGAAGGTACTCTTGAATAAAATACTCAGATCATCTTTTAATTAGAGGGAAAAGGCCAGAATATAAACAAAAAAAATTTTTTTTTTAAATTAGCAGCCTAAAATGTCATCGCTTGTATTTACTTTAAGGCACCTCCTGCTTAAAACCTTTCAAATAAAAATTTGTCTTCTAGAGCACACTAAAAATGCCATTGGGATTGGGGTTGGGGTTGGGAGTCATGGTGACTCCTTAGGAGGTTCTTCTTCTAACTGAGTCAGAAGGAACTGGCTCTAAACTCCTGGCTGGCAAATTTTATCTCTGATTAGTATGCATCCTTTCCAGCATGACATTAGAAACCACGAGATGGAATTAACTGCCTTTGTGTTACTAAAATAATAAGAAAAATACTATATGCAATGAATTTTGTGACATTTCCCATCTAGTCTTTGGGCTCAGGGCATACAAAATGAAGCTGTGACCTTTCCTCTTTCATCTTCAGTGATGGTCTTGCTTTTCCATTTATTTGAAAATTCACATGACTCACACAAGTCAACAGAGCTCTAAACCTCATTCTCTGATACTGTTTTATGGTTGAGTTAGAACAATCTGTTGGCTCTGTTTGGTGCAATACAGTCTTCTGGTGAAGAACATTGAGTTCAAGAATTAGTGAAATAAAAGACTTTTAACAGATGTGATTTCAGGTAGATGGAGATTCATAACACTGAATAAAAAGTCAGCTGCCTCTGTGATATAATGTATTTGAAAGCACTCATCTAAAGTTGTAGAGTGATGTCAGACTTGAACAAATAGTTTCCAGTTAATGAACAATGAAACATCATTTTTTAAATTACAGGAGTATCCTGAAAACTATTGCTTTATGCCCCAAGAAACAGATTTTTACTCTGATGGTTATAAATGTGTAACAATTCATTTTGCTAATGTTTTCCCTCATTGTGTTTTCAGGACACATGAATGTCAAGAATAATGAGCTACTTGGATATCAAAGGTCCCTTTCAGCTATAAAATTCTGACTCTGACTTTCTGAACACCCACATAGTGGAAGGCACTTTAACCAATGTTGGCTTTTATACAAAATGCAGAGACAGGCCCTAGAACCTTGCAGGGATCTTCCTCCATGCAAGAATGTATGCTGTCTCCAATCATTGGAGTATTCTCCAAGTAACCCATTGTGACTTCAATGACAATTGACTCATCTGTTATGAAGCTGCTACTGAAATAAATGAGATTTCTTGAAATACTCACTGCCAATCTTTTTAAGATTTACAAATCATAGGAGAGCCTCTTTGGCTGAATCCTCTTCTTGGGTCTACTTTTGTTATTAACCATTTAAAAATTCAGAGAGGTCTTGACATTATTCAAACTGTTAGAGACAGGAAGTAGTTTCATGGTTATTTTAAGAGATGTGAAAACACAGTGCTTGGCACTCAATAGGTGCTCATTGAATAGTATTTGAATGAATGAATTTAAGTTTTACAGACCTAGGAATGAATTTGGGGGTAATAGAAGAAAAAATATTGGGTTAGTCAAAGGTGCCATTTGAAATACTAAAGGAGGAGCATTCACAGTTAATAGTTGTCATGAAAGATGGTCTTCAAATTGAGCACATTTTAATGAAGAGACTATAATTAATGTATATCCTATTCTGCATAAGTAGATACAAAATGTCAAAGAAAATGAAAGAAACTGCTTTTGCTTTACAGACAAAATATGTGGAAGATTTTCATATTAATTTTGTCATCCTTCATATACAGGTCTTTATACTCAGTGCTTTTGAAAAGACACATAAATCTGTTTTATCTGCAAAGAACATCTTGATTTTTCACTTACCTGAAATGCCATGACATTATGCTTTCTGTGATTCAAGGTGTGGTGACCGTATATTAATATTTGCTCACTAGAGGATGTAATTCTAGAAATACTTACGGAAACTTTTCATTTCTATTGATCAGCTTGCTATCTGAGTGAAAAAAAGATTCACATGAAAACAGAAATTCCAGTTTTGCTTTCCTAAGCTCCCACACTAGTGTCCTGTCTACAATGATGTCATGATGCTATTAGGACTCAGTGTGTCTAGTGGAGAGAAGAGGAGCTTCAGCAGATATAATAGTTGAAATTCTGGCCCATTTTCTAGCAGGCCTTAGACATGCTACTTAACCCTCCTGGGCCTCCATTCTGTCTTTGTAAAAAGAGAATAATATCTATAGCACGGGGTTATTATATACATTGTCCAGCATATTGTAGATTTTAAAACACTTTTTATTTTGAATTAATTTTATACTTATAGAAAAGTTGCAAAGGAAGTACAGAGTTATATGTGAGGAGATTTTTAACAAATGCTAATTTCCTTCTCATCCTATCAATGTAAATGTGGTCTATGTGTTCCTATTTCAAAAACAAAATTAAAGCTTCAAAGTTTTCCTTCCCTTTGATTTGGCTTCCCCAGTACATCTACATACGTATTTTTTTCTTTTTAAAACAGATTTTATTTTTTAAGAGCAGTTTTAGGCTCATAACAAAATTGAACAGAAAGTTCTGAGATTTTCCATATAATTCCTGTCCCACACGTGAAAGGCCTACCAGATGGATCAACATCCCACATCAGAGTGGTACATTTGTTACAATCAATGAATCTACGGTTAATTGGGTTGTTGTTGTTGTTCTTGTCGAGTTATTTGAGATCTTTGTAAATTCTGGATATTAGTCCCCTGTCAGATGTATAGTGTGCAAATATTTTCCCCCATTCCACAGATTGTCTATTCACTTTGTTGATCATTTCTTTTGCTGCGCAGAAGCTTTGTAGTTTAAGTTCCATTTGCCTTTTTTTGTTCTTATTGCCTGTGCTTTTGAGGTCTTAGTCATGAATTCTTGCCTAAACTAATGTCCAGAAGAGTTTTCCCTAGGTTTTCTTCTAGTATTTTTATAATTTCAGGTTTTACATTTAAGTCTTTAATCTATCTTGAGTTTATTTTTGTATACAGTGAGAAATAGAGGTCTAGTTTCATTCTTCTGCATATGGCCATCTAATCGTCCCAGCAACATTTACTGAATAGGGTGTCCTTTCCCCAGGGTTTGTTCTTGTTTACTTTATCAAAGATTAGTTGGCTTTAAGGATGTAGCTTTATTTCTGGGTTCTCTATTCTGTTCCATTGATTTATGTGTCATTTTTGTACCAGTACCATGCTGTTTTTGGTTACTACAGCCTTGTAGTATAATTTGAAGTTGGATAATAGGATGCCTCCGGCTTTGTTCTTTTTGATTAACATTGCTTTGTCTATTTAGGCTATTTTTTGATTCCGTATGAACTTTAGAATTGTTTTTTCTAATTCCAAGATCTACTCAAGGATCACGCTTTGCATTTATTTCTAAAGTCTCTCTAGTCTCCTTTAATCTAAAACATTTTCCCAGCCCCCTTTTTCCTCTTTCCTGACACTGACATTTTTGGAAGTCCAGGCCAGTTGCTTTGCACAATACCTCTCAATTAGGATTTGTCTGACTGCTTCATTATCATTATACTCAGGTCAATCATTTTTGCAGGAACATCACACAATTGGTATTGCATTCTCAGTGCATCTTATTAGGAGCATCAAATAGTCAGTTTGCATCAAATTTTTTAAAAAATTAAATTTAATCCTAGGCTTTGCAAGAGTGCAGTTCATAGTCATTCATATACTGCTAAGCTCACTGATGACTTCCATATTATCAATTTAAAAAAACTTACATGACTTTTAGATAGAATATTTAGCAAATAAGTCTTTTCTTTCGGTGGAAGTAAGGTCAACTGTTTTTCCCTCCCTTCTGATAGAGGAGAAACTGAAAAGTGTGCCAAGCAGACGCAGTGGACATTAGCTAAGAGAATTGTAAATTTGAGATTCTGAGCACTGCAGCAGTTCCTGTCATTAATGGCCTTGCACAAATTATTTAGTTGTTGGTCACCTGGTTTCATCTTCAAAATGATGGAAAATCATGCTTGCTGCTCACCTAATCTCTCTCACAAAGATACTGGTAGTCTGGGCCAAGCAGAGGTATTTAAAGGGCTGCTAATTTTGTAATGCAAATAGAAAACACACAGAAAGGCCACATTCTAGTATTATACAGACTGTTTTCAGTCTGTTAAATAGCTTAATATAAATAGCATTTTGGGGAAGCTGCAATTTCAATATACTGTACATTTTACTAAAAAGTAAACAACAGATGAGGCTGGGGCAAGCATTATCTTCAAGAGCAAATAAAACACTTATCTCCAAAATCTCCCCTGTAGCTTAAGAGTCTACCATCTTCAATACAGTTCTGTAATTAAAATGAAGTCCCTTTTTATTAAGAGAAATTAACTGGTCTTTTGTATAGGAGTGGTTTATCAGATGAATGGATCAAAGCCTATTAGACTAGATATTCTCACAGACCCAGGGATCCAGGCTTTGAGGAAATGGCATTGCAATTGTTACGGTGGTATCAGTGCAGAAAACAGACACCATACAGTGGAATACAATTAATCATATTTTAGCCAGCTTTTTTCTGAGATAAGGTCTCTACCTCTGTCATAAGTGCACATAACTGTTAGTCGAAGTGCTCTTCCTTTCTCATTTATCTAGATTTGAGTTTGGTTCTTGACAAAGGCTACTGCTCCATGGAGCAACTCGTTCTTCCAGATCTCATGTGCCAAAGGTTCATGAGTGGGACTGGCATTCTTCTGGCTGTCCTTTGCTTCCAGACTTGGCTATTCTACTACTATGGAGCTTAGGCATCTAGCTAGAGCCTTTATAATACCTTCTCTGTCAATGACTTGATGTTCTGAGCTCTTGCCCTTGTTTATTCACACCTTGGGATCTAGCTGACCCATCTATCCCAACTTCTACCACTGAAAATTTCAAAGTATACATAGATTATTGCAGGGCCGCTTCATGGGTGTGCAACCTATGCAGTCACACAGAGCTCTATGCTTAGAAGGGCCCATCACATAGTCGAATGCTTAGCTATTGCCATCCTAAAGTTCTTAATTATATTTTTTAAAGTGCCTGCAATGTCAATTTTCTCTGGGACCCACAAATTATAGTCAGCCTTGACTTTTGTTACAAGTAGAGTTTCCCAGGAAGCAGATTCTGAGATGGAGTTTAGCATAGAGGAGGTTTATTGGGGATTGCTTCTGGTATCACCACTTGTGGAAGTGAAAGGAAGAAAGGAGCACTGAACACGGGGAGAAGTGATTCCTGATAGAGTCTCCGTGGAGACCTTACCAACCCAAAAGGAACTCTGCTGTTAGGATGGCCTTTCAGAGTTCTTCCAAGTTGAAGCAAGAGAGCCAGGCATTTATACAATTATGTTAACAAGTCATCGGATGTGGGATTCCCTAAGAGGGGAACTTGGCCTTGGGAGAGCTGAATCTCTTCTCAGCCAAGGAAATTTCAAAGACAGCTTACAGCCAGGGCAATCGGGCAGCACACTGCAGCATCCACGACAGCTATCCGTCTGACAGTTTACCCCTAAGTTTTTCAAACATCATTCTTCCAATAACCTCAAAACATTCCTGGGCACTTTGTCATTGCATGGACTTGCTTAATGTTAGAAATCTTCATGTCCTCACTCCCACTGTTGTGGCTGAGTCAATATTTTATGTTCATCACATAACTTCCTCTTTCTGGAGACAAAGGAAGACTGCATTTTCTTTGTATTTAGGTTGAAACTGAGTCCTTGTCAATAGAAATGTAAGTGGATACAATGTGTCACTTCCTATCTGAGACAATAAAAGGTGGATATGGGTGCCCCACACTCTTTTTCCTTTCTATTGGTTGGATGTCAAGATCTCCAAACTTGGGCAGAGTTGTAAGAAAGAGGCAGCCCAGGTCTGTGAGTCACCTTTGGAGGAGCCTTGGAGAACTGCCTCTACTGGATTGGACTGTGATGAAAGTGACTGAAGCACTGCTCTTCCAATGCAAACCAAAACAGACTAAAACAAGCTAAAATCCATCTCCCACCCCCAGAAAACTTCAAGTTTTTAATTTCTGCATTTCACCCCAAGCTATCAGTCCCTCTTGGCCATCTGCCTTCCCAAGCTGGTCTGTAAATCACGGTTGATGAAAAACAATCTTTCATCTACATCTTTATTTGCTTTGCACGTTTTTCTCCTGCTGTGTCCTCTCAGCAAAACCCAACTCAGGAGCAGTTCAGCAATCCATTCTTTCTGCTCCTATGCTAGAATGGCTGAGTACTGTAGCTGGAGACAGTCACACCATTTGTCTGACTAACACCATTAAAAGGTCAGGATTTCCATTCTAATTGGGCCTTTGGCATTGCCTGCAAGTCCTGCGTCAGAATCCTCCTCTGTTACCTCAGAATCCTTTCCTCCATTCACCCCTTTCCACATGCTCTCTACTCAGTCCCTATCCCACTTAATCTTACCAGAAACTTTACTTTTTGGGAAAAAAAAAAAATTAGAAGATTCTCTGTACAAAGAATCTTCCTGTAACTTTCGTTAAACTTTTGGACAGTACTTAAGACAGACATGGAGTAGAAGGTATGAATTTTTTCCCCTTTCACATTTTTCTCTAAATTACATTTTTTTCTAAATTACAAATTAAACTTGCCTTTGAGTCCCCATTCACCAGGGCTGTGAGAAATTCAATATATTCTTATCCTGAAGTTGCATAAGGATCCAGAGAACTTATGTGGGGCCTGGTTCATGGAGACTTGCATCTGTTATGGATGCTGTTGATACCTCAGGGTCTAAACCTGTGGGGTGACCTGAAGACTGGCAGGTCCATTATTTTGTGCCTATCTTCTGCTTTTTCTCTGAGAGGTGCGGTACTTCTCTGCCAGACGTCCAGCATCCCTGTATGGTCCAAATCCCATTCCCCTCTGAGTTTCAGCCACCTCCCAAGATGCTTTCAGAAACTGGAGAGATCCTGATCTGGGCTTCTCCCCAGACATGCCACACTTTCATGCCTTCCAAGTTTAGGGAAAGTCCATCACCTTTCTTCTCTACTTCAGCCTCTCCTTTTAAAGTTACTCAGCTCTCTCCCCAGTCCCCAGAGGAATGACCTGGTATAATCCCTCAGTGGGTTTCAGCTCTCAAACACAAAAACCTGGGGCAGTCTGTCTTCAAGAAACCTCTTCTTTCTGCTTCCACTATGCAGATACCTCCAAGGAAGGGAACACAAATATTTGGCGATTTTATTGGAAAGCAGAGAAAAATATTATGAAATCAAATTCCATATTTATACATTTTTCACTCATTTTGCCACTCTTAATTGCATCTACCTCCTTCCTTTCTTTCGACTTGACCTTAACCTGTATCTCTTTCCTTTCTTCTCTGAAACCTTGACAAGGAATGTCTTTTCTTTTCACATCATCTTCAATCTTCCTCTCTGTTCTTCTCTCAAGCTGGAAACATGCTCAAGTTTCTCCCTGTCTAAAAACTGTCCTTCAATCCCATCACCCTCTTGAGCTTGTCCATTTCTCTTTTCTCTTTCCTATCCAAATATCCTTAAGTCTCTCTTCACTTCCTGGTCTTGCATTCACTTCTCAAGATCCCGTTATTTGTCTTCTAACCACAATTCATTCAAAGTGCATTTGTAAAAGTCACTTCTGACTTCCAGTTGCCAATGCCAGTGGAAAAAAATTAATTCTGATTTGACTTGACCACTGCAATGCATTTAAAATCGCAGATTAGTACTCTTTCTGGAAATTGTCTATGCTGTTTCTACTTATCTTTCTCTGATTCCTGTGAGGGCTCCTCTTCCTTTGGGGGCCCCCTTACATGTTGGCAATTCCCAAGTGACTTGCTCAAGAGTCACGGCTTTCCTCATTGGGCTCATCTTTCCTGTTGTTTTATCCACTCTCATGTTTTCTTTTCTGAAATAGGTAAAAAATGATTTAAAATATATATTTAGATGTCTACTAAATCAAAAGCTTCAATCTTTAACTCTCTGCAAAGACTCAGACTTTCAGATCCAGTGCTCTGCTGGGCATTTATGCTTCGTGAGGAACAAATTTACTCTTAGAAACTCCTAAGCAGATATATATGGCAAATTCCTACCACCCTGTCACGGTATCTTCATACTACTGTAAAATACTATCTCGATAGGAGAAAATGGCAAATTAGTGGCGCCCTCCTGGCTCTCTGCTCCCAGAGTGGGAGGCCAAGAACACGGACAGGTACACACGAGTGGACGGCTTTCCCACAGGAACAGCACAGTGAATCTGCAGAGAAGCAGCGCGGGACAAGCATCGCTGGGGGAAAAAATGTGAACTGGAGAAAGGACCTCTAAGTCCGGAGAGTGCGGGATACACAATAGAGAACAGAGTGCGGGACGGCCATGCCCGCAGGCCGGCCGGGGCAGTGTGGTCTGGCCCACAGGAGCACGACTCTTCCTCCACCAACCCTCACACCCACTCGGGCAGGGAAGTGTCCGACGTCAGTGGAAGTTGAGGCACAGGCCGACGGGCAGCGTGGAGAAGAGACGAAGTCGGGGACATTCTGAACTCTCCAGTGCACGGTGCTGGGTCCACACTGGGCGGGGAGGGGCAGGTCCGAGCGGACGCTTCCCGGACTGCGGGAGGGAGTTTGGGGACAGGCTTCTCGCCTCTGGCGCCGGCCGGGTCCAGACCAAGGGAGGTGAAGGCGGAGGGAGAGGCTCTGCCCGTGGAAACTGCCAGAAGATTCCGCCAGCGCAGGGTGGGGTAGAGTCTGGGGGACTCCCTACTGGACGGGGCGAGTCAGTGCGTCAGGGAAGCAGTGGGGACAACCGGAGCCTCGTTGAGACAGCCCGCCAAACCCAGCGCCCGCTGCCCGCTGAAGAGTCGCCCCCCCTGCTGGCTCTCCGTGGGTGGGCGGCCGCCATTTTGGGGTCCGTGGCCTAAAACCGCTGCAGCGCGTTGCCGACCTGGGCACGGCCCCTTCTGCAGCCCAGCAGGGCAGGCCCAGGCAACCGACTCGGGCGGCGCCACTGCCCCTGCCCTGCAGAGTAAGCCCCGCCATTGGAGGGGCGGAGTAAGCAGAGAAGCCGCTTTCCGGGCTGAGTTGCCCCGCCCGGCCGCTTCTACCTCATACCGACCAAACTCGGCTCTTAGAGGGGGCAGAGTAAGGAAAGAAGCGGCTTTCTGAACATTCCACCCCCAGCCACTTGCCTTTTCGTGATGGCAGGTCAAACCTTACCCCTGAAGGGGCAGACAAACGAGACCCGCGGTGGTCTCGGGCAGCGCTTCCGCTTCCGGCCTGCTGCCCGGCTACTTGTATTTCCGGCCAGACTAGCCCCACCCCTGGAGGGGCGGAGTCAAGAGAGAAGCCGTTTTCCGCGCAGCGGCTCCCGGAGCCCCGCGGCTTGACTGGCTTGACTTCCCCTGCGGCAGGGCAGACCCCGCCCCTGGAGGAGGGGCGAAAGGAGAAAAAAGGTTTTCTGGACTGGAACACATGGCGGTCTCAGGCAACTCCCATTCCCCAGCCCTGCAGGGCAGGCTACACCCTTGGAGGCAGGGAGAAAGGAGAAAAGTCGCTTTCTCTGTGTGACTGGGGCAAATCTGTGGGACCTTGGAACTAAGCAAAAATGCTAGCCAAATCCTATCATTGGAATGGCTTTACATTTGCCTCAGATGAAGCTTTTTATGAAAAGTATATTTAGAGCAGCAAAAAGGGCAAAGAGCTGAAACTTCATCATTCTTATTTTTCATCACTCTTGAAGGCTAGGTTGCATGACTGTGTTGTGCCTGTTTGCCGATTGTGGCAGATTGTGTTTTCCACGGCCAGCCAGCACAGATTGTATTTTCCACGGAAGACTAAACGATCTTCTGCAATGTGACCTTGTGATTCTTCCATCAAGATATGGGAGTTTGTTTCTTCATCCCCTTGAATGTGGAGAAGCCCTGTGGGTGCGCTGGTGATGGAACACCACACCAATGACTCTGTGCCAGTTCTGGGGATAGCCCTTACCTAGCCTGGCAGTTTCTGTTTCCAGCTGCCATGCTGTGGGAAGCCCGAGCCACACGGAGAGGATCTGCGTAGGTGTTTTGGCCCCAGCTGAGCTCCCTCCCAGCCAAAGTCAGCATCAAAAACTAGCCATGTGAGCAGCCACCTTGGGTGTTTGGTCCAATCTGTCCTCCAGAGCCCCCGTGAGCATGACTCCTGAGACACCCAGGAAAGAATAGCCCAGCTGACAGCAGTCATACTTCAGAACTGTGGGAAAATTGGTTTTCAACGCACTAAGTCTTAGGCGGGTTTGCTATGAGAATAGGTAGTGAGAACACTAATAAATGTCTTTCTGCGCTACAGAGTTTGGCCTGAGACTTTGTTTATGACCTGGTATTGGAGTAGGGAGGCTTAGCCCTTGTCTGCCTACCTTTAAATATTGTTGGCCATTGAGATATAACAAAAAGAACCTAAGAGTTATACATTACCAAATTGATGTGAGTAGATATTTTCCCCAGTGCTAACACAGCATGAATTTCAAGGCTTGGAACCCAAATATTAGGCCTGTGTGATGTGGTTTCTGGAATAGCAGAATTGTGGCTTCAAATGTTACCAAAAGTTACTGGGTGCTGACATGGCTGAGAGTTCAAAGGCCAGCAAGCCCACAGATCCACAATTCCTCTGTCCTAGTGGGCAAATTGTCCACATAGGTTGTGGAGACATTGCCTTTGCAATGCATCACCTTAAGATAAAAGGGAGACAAGGAGAAACTACATTGGCCAGGCCATTCACATCCTTATCTTTGCATTGTTTATTTGCTGCTTTAGAAGTAAGCCAACGCAAGAGCAACCTTGAATGAGCCCAAGTCAATATTCTCACTAATTCTTAAATCTGAACCAGGTGGCCTAATGCAATATATCCACCTGAATACTCTGCAGGTATCTCGAATGCATTGCGTTCCAGACTGGGTGTGTCATATTTCCTCCCAAACCTACTGCTATTATTATCTTCTCTATCTCAGTAGGTATTAATCTCCATCCACCTGTTCACCAGATTTCTCTTTTTATCTCACTCAGCACCTCCAAGCAATACTGGAAGCCATCTATGATAACATGACTTCCTAAACAGTTTTTTGTAACCTCTTCCTAATGCTCTTAATCATGCTTCACCCAGATTTCCTGCTTCAGCTGCCTGCCTTCTCTTAGCTAGCAGAGTAAGCCATCTACAGTGTAAATCTGACCATGCCATTTCCTTGCCCCAAATCTGTTGTCCTGAAGGGAGCACAGTGGCCTTCCTGCTCACTTCCCCCTCTTCATTCCTCACCACCACTGTGGTCTGCACTCTTGCACCACTGGAATGCTTGCTCCACCCACCACACACTAAGGTCTCTCTTGCCTCAGTGCCTTTGCTCATGCTCTTCTCTGCTTGACATAGCTTCTCCCTTTGCCCTTTCCCACCTTAGCTAGTTTGCTAGTTTCTACTCATATTTTGGAATAGTAGCTAGTTGTCTAGTCCTGATGCCTAGACAACACCCCAGGTCAATTACAACAGAATTTATGGGAGGGAATTAAAAAAGACAGGAATCAGTATTTTTAATGGCAGTGGGAGGTAAAGTCCTGCCTGAGAGAGAGAAATAGAAAAAGGAAACATTTAGGATTTACTCAACAACTTTGTGGGGAAAAAAGGCTTTCCTCCTATTTTCTGTAGTTGACAAGAAACTTCAGTGGGTTGGGTTAGAGAGAATATAGATGTGTACTTTTGAGAACAGAAAACTCTGTAAAGAAGGCAATAATAATTTAGAGCAGAATATTGAGTAAAATGGGTATGTTTGACACACATATAAACCTGAAAAACTATACTTTGGAACCTGTTCAATTCACTAACCCATTTTTAAGCATCCACATTTCAGGTTTCTATGAACTTAAAAAAGAAAGTCCCCGTGCCAAGGAACTTAGTTTAATAATAATGGCAATGGGAACAATAACAGAAATACATATTTTGAGCCTCAACTGTGTGCCAGGCATTTTCCAAAGATCTTTGTGTGTCTCTGCCATCTCATCTTCACGATTACTTATAGTCCACTTATTATCCTCACTTTTTTACATGAAGAACCCAAGGCTTAGGGAGAGTAAGTCCTTTGACCAAGGTTGGTAGGACTAGGATTTAAACTCGTATTTTTCTGGTTCCAACCCAGTCTTCTTTCCTACTAAGTGAGGTTAAACATGTACATCAATGATAGAAGTTAGACTGTGGTATGTGCTGTAAGAAAACAAAAGGTCATGAGAGCATATACTATAAATTATCACTTCTCACTGGGGGTATAAAAGCAGACATCACAGGGAAGGTCATGTCTGATAACAAGTCTAACATGAAGAGAATTTTTGTAGTTGCTCTGAGTTTGGTAACTCTCCTGAACATGTTTTTTTAAGCGGTTTTATTTTGAAATACAATCAGGTACTGCATAACAACATTTTGCTAACCTACAAATTTTATTCCGATTTCCCCTTTTTTCCACTAATGTTATTATTATTATTATTTTTATTTTGTTCCTGGCTCCAAGGAATAGAATTTTATTAGGGGAAGATGGAAGAGGAAGATATTCCAGGAAAAAAGAAGTTCCTGAACAATGAACATGAATATAGTCCAGGGTACATAGAGAGTGATCAGTAACATCTATTCAGTCTAAATTAATCCATTAGCACACAGAGAATTCTCCATTGCTGTTTTCCTCCTACCAGTCAACTCCATCAGGTTGAACAGAAAGTGATAAATAAAGAGGGAAATAATTCGTTTTGTGTCTTTGCTGCGCTGCTGTGTTTTCCTACTGCACCACCAGTAACAGAAAATTAGGCTGTGAGCATTCCAGTGCTAATGCGTTCTCGATGGCTTTTCTGCCTTGCTCTGACAGTTCTGGCCTCATCGCAACACACGACCAATTGGAGGAAAATATGCCAGTCTCTGCTGTGTTTCCCCAAATAACTTTTTCATTTTACAGGGTAGAAAGAAGCTATGACAACCTGCTCCATAAAAAAGGATAAAGAGAAGCATTAAGTTCATTCTATGCCTTTTTAAAAAGGCTTTTAAAACAGCTTTTTTTAAAAAAAGCAAACAAACATCCATAAGCCCCATAGAGCAATAATATCCTAGACATAAATTTAAATAGTATGTCTCCATTAAAAACAACGATGTCAGAAACATTCACTTAAGTCTCTGGGGAAATATAAAGGAAAGAAAATCTTGAACCTGGCCAAGTGCTATGTTAAGAACCAAATGAATACTTTCACAGAGGAATAGCAAGTATGTCTTCAAGTTACTCTTCTTTGTTCTTACAGGGTTTAATGCTATTTAGTTATGTTCATCTATTTTTCCATATTTCACTATCGATGGACTATCTATCATCTATCTATGTATATTTAAAGATGAATCAGAAAAAGTTGACAGATTAAAATAAATTTTTTTTACCTTTCTTTCATGGTGAGAACATTTAAGATCTCTCAGAAAACTTCAAGTAAAACACACGGTATTATTAACTATAGTCACTATATAGTACATTAGATTTAGATCCCAGAACTTACTCCTCTGGTAACTGAGAGTTTGAATCTTTTGACCACCGTCTCCCCATTTTCCCAACTGCCTCACCCCCTGGCAATCACCATTCTACTCTCTGTTTCTGTGAGTTTGGCTTTTCAAGGTTCCACATATAAGTGAGGTCATACAGCATTTGTTTTTTGATTGATTTTTTTGAATAAAACAGCTACTGTCAACTTCCTTTCTTTGCCTTTAAGGAAAAAAGTGTGGACCTATTCTGGCATGACCCAAGGCAGAGGCAGGGCTGCAAACGAGAAATGCCCATGTTATGATGGACAATGATGCTATTTCCTGCTGCTGATGGGATTAGCACATTTTTAGTGACATTACTCATAAGCACACGGTGGTTGTTTAAATTGGTAGGAATGATAATGAAAGTAATTTCTGGGTAATTAAGCCTCTCCTTTCCACCTGACAGTTATGCAAACTAGAAGGAGATGAACAGCATAGTTACGTGTTGCTTCAATTAAGAAATATTTCATAAGGACTCTGAGTATGTGGGTAGGTGATTAAAATGTTAAAGAGGAAAAAGGTGAAATCCGTTATGCTCAAAAAAAACAGTTTTATTGAGATATAATCGACATAACCATAAAGTTCTCCCATTTTAAGTGTACAATGCAATGAATTTGATTGTATTTACAGAGCTGTACACTCACCAAATCTGGTTTTAGAACATTTCCATTTTTCTAAAAAGAAACTTTGTGCACATTCAGTCACTCCCCCTTCTGTCCTCCAAACCTGGGGAACCACTAATCTAATTTCTGACTCTGTCTACAGTATTCGTCTTCCTAGGGCATTTCATATAAGAATTATTCAGGAGGTGTTCTCTTCTGTCTGGCTTCTTTCACCGAGCATAATGTTTTTGAGGTTTATCGATGTTGGGGCATTTATCAGTACCTCATTCCTTTTCATTGCTGAATAGTTATCCATTCTGTGGCTATGCTACATTTTGTTTATTTATCAGTTGTTGGATATTTGAGTTAGTTCCAGTTTTTGACCATTATGAATAACACTACTACAAATATTTGTGCACAAGTTTTGGTGCAGACATATGTTTTTGTGTAGACACTTAAGAGTGGAATTGCTAAGTCATATGGTAAGTTTATGTTTAACTTTTTAAAGAAACTGACAAGCTGTTTTCCAAAGTGGCTGTACTATTTTATATTCTCACCAGCAATGTATGAGATTCCAGTTTCTCCACATCTTTGTCCACATCTGTTATTATTTGTCTTGTTTATTATACTCATCTTAGCGGTTATAAAGAGGTATCTCATTGTGGTTTTGATTTTGCGCTTCCCTAATGAATAATGATATTGAATATCTTGTTACGTGCCTACTGGTAAGGTTCTTTGGTTAAACGTCTATTCAAATCCTTTGTCCATTTTCAAACTGGGTTATTTGCTTATTCCATCTCTCTTTTACCTCCTGGATGGAAACACAATGTCAAATTTTAAGATCACTATTCCCTTGCATTTAAAAAATTACTTTCATCATGTACCCCTAAATAATACATTGTTTTGTTTTGATTCTTTTTGGGCTTTAAAAATGGACTTATACTGTATATAGTCTTCAACAATAAAATCCTGAATGCCCTCCTAAATTCAATTTTCATGTTGGGCAGAAGCAATTGTTTTCCAACAATGGTACTATTATACTTAAAGCAGAAACTAATCTTTAAGAAAAAAAAGATTACAAATGAGAACATGTAGCTGCAGATTCTTGTCTTTTGGAAGATTTAATGGAGTTATCATAAGTGGGGTATAAGGGTGACAAAAAAGATATCACCGGAATTTATGAACATCATTTATTACACTAATCTAATATTAGGATGTAGAACTATCTGCCTCTAACTATTCCTTTCCTGTGGAGTTTTTTTTTTTTTTTTTTTTTTCAGTTTGTGAGACTAATTTTTGCAGCTTTCATGTCTCCTCGTTACCCTGAATCTGTTAATTACATCTTTTATTCTCCTCACTGCTTTCAACGTGCTGTTTCCTATCTGGCAGGGATTTAGAAAAGAGATAATCTAGAATTGTGATTAGGATTAGACTGAATAGGCTCTGATTGGAAGCCTGAGGGATTCCCTCGGGGATGAGTTAATGAGCTTCAGCACATGGACTTTGCGACATTTATTTTGGTCGCAGAGGCCTCTTTCTGTTTCCTTCCTTGTTCTCAACTTTTTCTGAGCAGAAATGTAGGAGATGCATTTGGTTTTGAATACTCACTCTGTCATTTTATTGGCTAAGAATGAAAGACTCCATTTTTAAAGTCTTCCAAACAGGGATAGAGATGCATTAATCTCAGTATGACATAAAATGAGATGATATCTCTAAAGCACTCAAAAGATTGTAGATAGCATCTTTTTTTATAATATATACAGAGCCTTATCAATATCAAGTTCTTAAATTGCTTTTTGGTGCCATCTGAGATTAGGAAAAATAAAAAACAATTTAGACAGTAAAGATTGCACTTCATAGATAAGGTATATAATGCTTAGATGTGACAAATGAGGAAAGAATTGAGAACAAATACTGGGTTGGTGGGAAGTAGTAGTGGTAGGCATGGTGATAGGGAGGAAGTATTCCAGCAAAGCTAGATAAAGAAAACGTCCACATTCCTGGTGAGGACAAGTTGATACCAGAAGCATTTTTTTTTTTTTTTTTGAGACAGAGTCTCACTCTGTTGCCTGGGCTAGAGTGCCGTGGTGTCAGCCTCGCTCACAGCAACCTCAAACTCCTGGGCTCAAGCGATCCTCCTGCCTCAGCCTCCCAAGTAGCTGGGACTACAGTTGAGCACCACCACACCTGGCTATTTTTTTCTATCTTCAGTAGCCCAGCTAATTTTTTTTATTTTTTGTAGAGATGGTGTCTCACTCTTGCTCAAGCTGGTCTTGAACTCCTAAGCTCAAGGGATCCTCCCGCCTCAGTCTCCCAGAGTGCTAGGATTACAGGTGTGAGCCTTGTGCCCAGCCTTGATGCCAGAAGTTGTACTATCAAGACAGAAAGTCCAGGAAGGGGGCTTAAGCATAACCCAGCTCAGGGTTCTCAAATTTGATCACCACCAAGACTTTCTTTTATTATGTTTTCTTTCATTAACTCCATTGAGTAAATCAGTTAACCAAGAGAGCTGATGTGTCAGTGAATTAATAGCAATGTGTAAAGGAGAATAGGGTCTGGAGAGGAGAGAGATTTTCCCCCTTTCTCTTCAGAGAATGAAGACAGGTTGGGTTTGGGGCAGCAGGGACCATTAGAAGTTGAGAGCACATGGACTCCTACCTCTCAGTTTGGCCAAGGTCCCTGGGCTTTGTCTGAGCTTTATGTAGAGAAGCCATTATTCTTCCTTCTGTGCAGAACTGAGCTTAGCTTAAGTGCAGTAAAACTACAGTGTTCATTAGATTAAAGGTCTTGCAGCATTGCAAAGTCAGGGAGACAACTTCATGGCTTGGCAAACATCCCTAGAAGGTACCTGCAGCTGGGGTGATGATATTTACGTTCTTGGATGGATTTTCTGACAGCCGGCACCATCTAAAAGGCAGGAGGAGAAGAATATAATTTCCCTGATTTGTGGGCATTTGAATAACTTTTCAGGATTCTCAGAAATAACTACGGGAGAGATGATTAAGGAGGTAGCTGATAGTAATACAGATGAGGGTGATAAATCAGATAAATTTTGGCTTAAATGATAATGTAAAGTCATTCAAATCCACAGAGAGGTAAGAGCTCAAGATTTTTGAATTATGTAAATAATTTTACTTTCCCAAATGTATTAATCTAGGACAGAAGTAATATAATTATATAATCATAATTAAATTCTTTAGAAATATGTTATTTTACTTGGTGCATACATTGTCATTCATGCAATGACTCTTGTAGGTCATAGATCCTTTCTAGTACATTCCACAATAGCTCTGTGTTAAAGAAGATACTCAGAGCAATTGGTGGATTGCCCAGCAGTCAGCTATGCTTGGAGCCCATTTTACCCACCCAGGTCCAAAGATGAAATACGTTGGGTTTTTTTGGGTGGAACAGGTGGAGAGAGAGATGTCTCAGGCTTGTGGCAGGATGTCATCTTGGTTAATTATTGGGGAAAGCAAAGGTCTGAGGCTTACTTACCACTGCTTAAGAAGCCACAGTGCAGATCTAAGGAAAAGAAGACCCAGCATGGCAGCAAGGTAGAGCAGGCAGGGTGCAGGCTGTAGCCACTAGCTTAGAGAGCAGGTGTGGGCTTCGCTAGACAGGAGGGAGGTTGAAGACCTCCAGGGCCCACCGAGTCTCAGAGAGGGAGGCCATCCAAGCCTTCCCAGCAGAGGGCAGTCTATACTCAAAGACATTTATCTTGTGACAACTTAGTGCCTATTTCACACCAGTAGGCTTCTCCTTCACTGAAAATAACACTTGATCACATGGGAAAGAAAATCTTATATGGATATGATCTACATTTCCAATTTTATGCAGTATTACCCCTAAAAGTAGGTGAGAATAACAAACTATTAATAATACTGGAGGGTAAAGGGGCCTAGATGGAAGAAGTCATCCAAAAGAGAAATTGATCTGAAATCTCGTTTTCTGATTTAAAAATTGTGCATTTGGCCTTTGACTCCTGCATTAGTCAGTTCTGGCAAGGAACAGTTGGCATTTTCAAACTGGGTAATCGAGGGGAGACAGGTTATAAAGAGACTATTTATAAAGGTATAGGTAGGTTTTCGGGCAATCACAAAGTAACAGTGCAGCATCCTGGGTCTGGTGACAGGTTGGGGTCAGGCGTCACTCTCAGGCCTGAGAGTCAAGGGGAAGGAGAACTTGCCAGCACCCAGCCTAGTGCAGAGGTCTGCCTCGTAGGGGTTGTGGCTTTGTTGAGCTCGACGCAGCCAACACGAGGCACCCTGATAGCAGGGATCCAGGAACAAGTGCCCTCACCTTGCCTTCTTCCCTGCCACCATCTCCAGCCAAATACCTCTGGTTGGCTGAATGCCATGGGTAGCGCCACGGCCAGGGAGCCTTTTGAACCTGCCTGCACAAGCCTCCAGGTGCACATAACAGGATGAACAAGGGTGAAGGGCAGATAGAAAAGAGTGAATAAAACATATACAATACAATAAATTTATATTGGCTTCAATATTAGAATGACTTAAGTACTTACCCATTAAAACCACCACCCGATTTTTCAGGAAAATTGATGGTTCAGGATGGAAGAGTTTGTGTGTCCTAGTTGGGGTAGCATAGACATAAACAAGTCCTTGACTACAAAACTGGGTCTTTGGCAATTTGGAATCTCTAACTGAGTGGAATGCTGCTGTATTAGTTTTCTATGGCCGTGCAATGCATAGCAACTTAATATAACATAAATTTTTTAGCTCACAATTTCTGTAGGTCAGGAGTCTGGGCACAGTGTGGTTTGATTCTCTGTTCAGGGTTTGCCTGTCTCAAATCAACTGCAGGGTTGCAGTGCTCATCTGAGCCTGGGGGTCGTCTTCCAAGCTGAATGGTTGTTGGCAGAGTTGACTTTCTTGCAGTTGTATAACTGGGTTCCTGTTTCCCTTCTAGCTATCAGCTAGGGACCCCTATTAGCTCCTAGAGGTTGTCTGCAATTCCTGTAAATGTGACCTCTGTGGGCAGTTCACAGCAAGGAGGCTGAGTTTTCTCCAGCAGGCCAGCTGGAGAAAACTCTTATCATTTAAAGGGCTTGTGTGGCTATGTCAGGGCCACCCAGATAATCTCCCATTTTTAAAGTCAACTGATTTGGAAACTGAATTACATCCAGCCATTGAATAACTGGGAAAAGGTATGTGGAACCCCCTCGATTCAGCCACAGGTCATTCATAATTGCAAATGTAGTCTGAATTCAAATTAAAAATGCCCAGTCAGTCTCATGTAATAATCATGTAGATAATAGTGTATCATAGCACTTGTTTACAATTCAGGGTTTTCCTCTGACCAGCTCTATAGACCCTACATGGGGAAGGGAGTTGTGATTTTGATTTTTGTTTTCTCTTTCCATCCCTAGAGATTCTACCAGGGAGGGAGAGGAACAAAGAGAATATGGGAAGTTCTACTTTGCTGCGTGTTGCACTCTCTGGCTGTGGGAGGTGTTCACATCTCACTCGCTGTCATGGGGCTTCCCGTGGATTCTTTGCAGAGTCTGCCCCTACAGCTTCACACACTCACATGTCCCCGGGGATCTCCAACTTGCAGAGCTCTTAGCACAGGTGAAGTTCTCCCTTCTAACTCTTGGACATAAAGCTCCTAGTTCAGCCCCCATGAACCTGGATGGTCTCCCCCAGCGACATTCAGCTGTGGGGAGTAGAGATTTGTTAGTGAAGTTGAGCGTATTTTCCTACGTTTACGATGTTTGCTGATACAGTTTGACTAATCCCTCTATTGTATCTCTCATCTTTTAAAACTGATTTGTAGGTGTTCTTCCTATTTTCTAGATTCTAATATTTTGTCAGTTATATGACTTCTCTTTTCATTTGCATATGGAATCTTTTATTACATCTAAGTTCTAAATTTTAATGTAGTTGAATTTGCCAATTTTGTTTCCCTTTTTCCTCCTTTTCGGAATTGGTAGTATTTTTATTAGTATTTAACTTTATATTTAAAAAATCAGATGGAATGTGACAAAGTTAAACTCATCCAAATAGTTTTCTCATTTTTAAAGGTCTGAGAATTTTAAATGTTTAAATGCATTGCCCTCCTGCTTTAAACAACAAAGGAAAATACTTTTAAAGGTACATTTTTTGTATCTCATAGTCATACTTAAATCATTCTTAGTATTTATCTAGATTTATAAAAACTTTGTTAAATAGAAGAAAATGGCAAAATTTCAGCCTTTTTACAATAGAGTGATCAAGTTCAAGCAAAGGAGAAAGCAAAATTCAGAGGTGCAAGAGAAGGAACTAATGTTTATTTTGCTACAAATTTGCAAAGTATGTATTGTTATCCTCAATTTGTACAGAGGAACGCACTGAGCCCCCCCGCCCCCACCGCCCCCACCACAACAACAAAAAAAATTAAATGACTCAGCTAAGAGATTTAGCTTGTTTGATTCAAAGCTAAGATTTGAATCCACAGTCCTTTGATTCCAAGCTTAGGTATTTTACCACTATATCTTTTTGATCATCCAGTTTATATGTATTGAGTATCTGCTATTGGAAAAAAATTGAAACACAGTGTGTATTTATATACAATATCTCCCAAAGTTGAGACATTTTGCTGGAAATACCCAGCAAAATGTTTGACATGTAGCCATTATTTTTGTTTTGACTTTGGGCTAAAAGAACATAGCTAACAAGGAAATAGTTTCAAGCCCTTTAAGAAAGTCTTATCTTGCTTTTAAACACCTATGATATCTTTGGCAATGACATTCAGCTAATTAGCATTATTTTTAATGGTAGGCCAAGGCTCTTGTGTAATTTGATTGAGAGGTGTCAAGTGGGACTAAAAAAAGGTGTAGGGAAATATCATTCCTGAGATGCCAACGCTTCCATCAGAAATCTCTGCAAGCACTTTCAGCTTCTATCCCGACAATTTGAATTTCAACTATGTTAGTCCTCTGTGATATATTTAGAAAAACCAGCTGTAGAACATAGGACAGCGATAAGGGTCTAAACATTTTTAGAACTCTATAAATTAGCTCACTGATTGTCTAGAATGGTGTAGAAGAAAATTAAATAATGTTGGCATTTGTAAGTTCATTAAGAATGTGTGTGCTGTGGTCTGACTGTATCCCCCCAAATTCATGTTGAAATCTTAACTCCCTCTTCAGATGTAGCTGGCAGGGAGGAAAAAAAAAGACTTTAACTCCTAAGGTGATGGTGTTAGGAAGAGGTGATTTGCAAAGTGATTAATTAGTTCATGGTTACGGAGCCCTCATGAATAGGATTAGTGCCCTTATAAAAGAGGCCTGTATCCTAGACTGAGGCAGGAGGATTGCTTCAGGCCAGGAGCTTGAGACCAGCCTAAGCATAAGAGAGACCCTGTCTCCACCAAGAAATAGAAAAATTGGCTGGGCGAGGTGGCCTGAGCCTATAGTCCCAGCTACTCAGACGGCTGAGGCAGGAGGATCGCTTAAGCCCAGAAGTTTGAGGTTGCTGTGAGCTATGATGATGCCATGGCACTCTAGCCCAGGCTACAGCGTGAGAGAGTGAGACTGTCTCAAAAAAAGAAAAAAAAAAAAGAGAGAGAGAAAGAGATTCCTCACGTCTTCCACCATTTGAGGACACAGCAAGAAGGCACAGTCTCTAAGCCAGGAAGTGAGCCCTCACCAGACACCGAATCTGTCTGGATCTTGGACTTCCTGCTTCCAGAACCATGAGAAATAAATTTTTGTCATTTATAAGCCCCTAGTTTATGATGTTTTGTTAGAGCATCCCGAATGGACTAAGACAGTGTGGTTGACTGAAAATGATTCTATGTGGTTTACAAAAGGAAAACCTTCACAAAAACAAGATGTATTTTGAGTTCACAATCAGTCCAGCGAAGCCAGACTATGCTAACAAGGGTGTTCTACCATTTACTACTCAACATTAAAGATGTGGATGAGTGAGAAGAGTTGGCTGGAAATGGTACTGAAAAGACAAACACCTGCTGGTGGGACATAAACAGCTACAGGCATAAGACAAACTATCTCAGCCCCTGAGGACTGTTGCATGATACAACTTCTCCATGAATGGCATTTATCTCTCGGAGATGAGGTTTAATTTTGCCAAGAATGAACGTTTAAGTATACAAGAGTTAAATAATGGCAGCCCCAGGGCGCCATTTTAGTTCAAAATCGTAGGCATTTATACAAGCACAGTCGTTGGAGGGAAAGGATAGCTCCTGGAAATTTTGAAACAATTATGAAAGTTCACGGAAAATTCACTAGATCATTGTTTTGAGATTTTGGGTTCATAAATCTTGTCCTTCTCCTTCTTTCCAGTTCCTTTATGAGTTGAAGACAGATTCAAGGAGACAAAAATGGATCAAATTATACTGTTAGTTTGATTAATGGTCAAGCCAGACTGGAGGACATGGCTGGGCTTTCTCTTTCCTTCTAGGAATCCAAACTGCAGGATCCTAATTTACATACTCAGGCGTAGGCAGAGAGGCTGGAACTACACAGTGGACGCCTGGAAGGAGCTGGGCAAGAGGCAGCTGAGCTTGGACATGAGGCAATCCAAGTGCCCTGTACCTCCATCCCTACCTCGTTTCCCCACCTTGCCTATATTCCCACAAATGCTAAGCCTGCTAAGCTCTCCTCACTCTCCCCAAACCAGACAGCACAAACATACACATACTGCTCTGCCACCAAGCACAGGAAACTGACGTTTCTGATGGCCAGGCTGCATTGGTGATTCTATGGGAATTCTATTTTAATTAGAGAAAAAAAGCTCTTTCATTGTAAATACTTTCAGTTCCAGTGCAGATTCCTGGCAGAAATGTGTCACTTTGAAAATCAAATGATTCTGCACATCCAGGGCTAAAGGAACAATTTCAACAATCGCAGCAACAGCAGTAACAACATCGACCAAAACAGAGTAAATTTTATTCTATACTATGTTTATTATGGAAAGTGAGATGCAAAAAAAAAAAAAAAAATCATATTCTAAAGGTTTTAAGGGTAAAACTAAGTCATCAATTGAATTTCAGTATTTTTAACATCCGTTCAAAATGAAGGTGGAAGTATATGTAATTTCAAAATCTTTATCCTTGGATAAGTCAGAACATTTCATCTTTTTGTTCTAGGAAATGAAATTTTATTGGTCAATATCTGGAGGATGGGAACTTTCTTAAATAAACAATTTTATGACCTTTGCATATAGACATTATGAAAAGACATAACTTTAGATTCTAATATTGATACATTCATAAGTGTGCTTTCCATTTTGAATATTACTGTTTCTTCAGCGATTTAATATTACACTGTACTTTTGGTCTTTCTCAGCTGTTTATACACATAAATGATTCTCATATAGATAGTGGTAATTTTTCTGGGTATCATTTAAATTAATACACATCTTTCAAAATAACTACATAAATTTATCTTCTAAGCGACAGTAAATACTGACAAACATCAAGATATCAGGTATGCTGCACTTATAGACATGTATGATTTTAGTAGGTAACTACTGCCAGCTATAGTTGTAATGGTAGTGTTCTTATAGTTGCTTAACATTTTATCTTTATCTAAGACATAAAGATAGCACATTCATTGTCTAAAACATGAATATGTATTTAAACGTTATTCTCAACCTTCTATTGAGAAGTAGTTATATTTGTACTCTGCCAAATGGAATTCTGTATGAAGAGATGATTCTGGTATTTCCATTCACATCTTCAACCCAAAACCCAGCCAACATCATTTTTAGTGTCAAAGAATCAGTTTCAAATCATATTAGGTTTCAGGAACCAGATCTGACTTTTTGATCCCCAAGAGAGCATTTCCTTTGACAAGAAATGAGAGGAATTTGAACATCAATTTGCTGATTAGAATTGTGATAAACTGGTAAATCTTGTCCAGTGTTGACTCTTGCTGGCTAATGACTCTAAACTTGTTAGCAAGGTCCATGTCTATCACCTGGACCTTGTTATCAATAACACTAATTTCTTATTTGATTTCATCTTAAGGAACTCCCAATTGCTAATATCCTATTATCCTACCAACATCATCTGTAATTTTTAAAAATTTTAATCTTTCATTTCTTTTTAGTGTTGGTAAGCATTGTTTTGCTGATTTCAAGAGAAGAATGTCTGCAATAATTTTCCACTTTGAGTGATTATATACTCTTTTGAAATCTAGAGATACATCTCCACATCTCCAAAAAACAAACAAACAAACAAACAAAAAGTAGGGCTTTTATCCGTTTGTGCAAATTAACATACTAATAAATGTCCAAATGGAGTCTCTAGAACACAATTGTTTTTCACCAGTGTTTGCCATTTCCAGATATAAAGTTAGATGCTTAAAGATCGGCATTAATACTTGGAAGCTGCTTGGGTACCAGTCTGAGCTTCATTAGAAATGCTACCTAGATTTCTGTAGCCCAGGGAGGCTGGGCTTTTCTAAGCATGAGATCTGCTTCTAGGAAGTAACACCATTGAATGGGGAGCATCTGACCCAATACTCATGTTTGTACAACAGAACAGTCATGGAAAGATGTAGCTTTCAATTTGGTTGTTTTGATTTGTCATTTATTTGAATAACCAGTATGAATAAAATGCATTTGTGTGTGCATATATATGTGGATAAGCTATTTACAGTTATGCTATGGATACATTTTTCTGTGTAGCAAAGGAAAATACATATTGATTAGCCCTTTTGAGCTTTTGAACAACTATTTCTTTTTCCTGCTTTTCTGAAAATGCTTTGAGGATTTAGATAATTCATACAAGGTATGTACACAATCACACCCATAGTATGTACATCCTAGCCACACACTTAACACAGAGAGGATGTGTGAGGAATGTAAATCATTCCAGGGGTCAAAGAACTGACCTTACCTGTGACTAACGGTGTGTTTAATCAGCCCTGGCATATTTAGTAACATGCCAATGTACTGATTGCTATATTCAGCCTTTGTGATAATGATGCTATCTACTCAGAGGTGATTAAAAAAAAAAAAAAAAAAACGAAACCAAAACAAAACCAAAACAGCCCTTTTTTGCCCTGCAAAAATGAAAGGACAAATTCCATTACTGAATACACATGCACACTTTTGTTGGCTTTATTTGCTTTCATACATGTGCCTACCTGATGACAGAAATTGGCCTTTAAATGGGATACAGTAAGTTATTTTTTTTTCTACACGAAAATAGAAAACCAATCATGTACGGACTGTACACACTTACAGGATGTATTGACATACCACGACCAGCTACAGTATTATGCACAATATACTATTCACACATCAGTACAGCAGAGATAAATACATTTAGATTTTTGCAATTGCTAGTATATATTTTTGCTTGAGTTTTCAGGCTGTATTGGCCTTTTCCAACCTCAGTTAAAAGTATCTCCAGATGTCCTTAAAATAAGAATAAGTCTCTCCTCTCCTCTAGGGGTTGGGGAGTCTGACTATAATACTGCAATCTCCTGATTTACCAGCATAATTTTAAGACATGATGGAAAACATTACATACAATAATTTATGCAAAGATGAGATCTAAAATAAATATTAATGAATCTAAACTAAAATTATTGAAGATACTGATTAACATGGGTAAGCCCCTTCTAACTCATTCAATATAGTCTGCTGTATACACACTGCCTTTACATGTTATTAAAAGCAATGACATGAATTGGAAAAAAATTGTTTAACTGCTTAGAAGTTTTTCTAAAGAACAGACCATTTAATTTTTAAAGTAACAAAGAGTAATACTAGCAGCAATGTCAAAAAGCAAGCTATAATTTTCACCCTAGAAATAAATGGATGATATCTTCATATTTAAGCGATCAAGAATGAAGTTAGCATTTCTCTCCCATTTAATTCTCCCTAACACACTTAAATCACTAGGGTATCTCATTGTAATTATCACCATGCTGGTTGATCATCACTGTCTTTTTCTAGAGTGTAAGACACGTGATTTTTATTCCTACTATATTTCAGCCAATTAATTGTGAGCTTGAACCCGGAAAGATACTCAATGAAGAATTAGGATTTAGAAATGCCCATCTGGGACATCATTTTTGTAAGACATTATTTGAGGCCCCTTTTGATACAAGTATTCGTGTTTTGCCAATTTTTCATTTGGGATCCCATTTTTCATAGCTAAGGCTGATAATCCTCTGGGCAGAGTTAACTGAATTACTTTCCTACATGCTAGTGTCCAGGAAGAGTCATAACACAAGTTTTAGCTCCTCCATTTCATCAAAATTTCTGGTTGGAGCTGTCTTGAGTTTTAAGCCAGCAGGACTTTTTGTGGCTCCTCTTCTGTCTTGGTTAGCATGAAAACAAAAGTGTTAATTGTATCCCTACTAATTAATGCTCGCTAGTGCTGTACCTCTTTGTGGAACTCCTAAACAAGTTTTTCCAGGAAGAAAACAGAAATTATGCCTTCGTTTATTTTATCCTGTGGGTTACAGTGAGTCTTCTTAGAGCAAACCATAATTCTATAATGGTGTGCCCAGGATAGATGCATTTGCTGGTATAACTGCCTCTTTTTGGCACATTATTGCTTGGCTTCAGTTTCATTTTCAACAGTCTTTATTCTCATGATTAATATCTGAGATATCTGGGTCTTAAAAAAAAACCTCATAAGTAACATCTTGTTGCACCATTCCAGTCCCCACAGTCATTTCACCAAGGCCCGTGATTATTTGAATGTCCTTTATAATTATCACCACCTTGATTTACCTAACAGCTAAAAGTAATGTTTCAGGATTTTTTTTTTTTGTTTTTTTCTATCTACACGTATTTACAGATGTATTGGATTTACTTCGAGAGAGGTTATTTGGTTGTGGCAAGTGAGTAGTTTAGCTGGTGAGTGTTCACAGTTAAAAGTAGCTGTAATGACCTCTGGCAGATGTCACTGTTTTACCGGTGAGACAGAATTTTTCCACCTCAATCCATCTTCATTTACGTCCTTGGTATTGCAAACCAATCTTATCTGATTCTGCAGCCAAGGAGTTTTTTTTTTTTTTTCCAAGAGTAGGATAAAGTTCGTGGAAATCTGAGTCAGTATTTACAAGACTATTTTTTCCTCTTTTGCAAAAATGTCTACAATTTCGTAGACATCCTTAAGCCCATGTGTCTGTAATTATTCACCCAGTTGCGGAATTTCATTAAGAAGGATGTAGTCACAGAGGTGGGCAGGAGGTCCCACATATTGCCTGCTATTCGCCAGTGGCAGCAGCTGACCCCCAGTGGGAGAGAATCACCCAAAGGGCCAAGTATGACATCAAGACATCAAGGGGCATTGCTAACAGAAACAAAATGCTAGATAGCAATGTCAAACGACAAACACTGAAGGGGACGTTTGACTTCTGATTCACTGTGGAGACAAAACAGGGGTGGAGAGAAGGTGGTCGGTTCACTCATCCAAGAGACTGCTGAGTTCACTGTACTATGGCAAAGGGAAATTCACAGGCCTCATTTCTCAAACACCACTTAGGACAAAGCGAGAGAGTAAACAGCATCATCTCCACGGCAGCATTATAGACAAGTAGTAAATCAGGCAGGTAGAAGTCTACACAAGGCTACGAGTGCCCCATTTTCGATAAAAACACGTATACATGTATGCAAATCTTCTGCTAATATATTCTGTTTTTTTATATTGATTCTTAAAAAGTAGACAAGGGATGTGGTGCATTATGTGGTACTAGAAGTAGACACATTTTTAACACTTGGCAAAATAGGTAGGAGGAAGAGAAGACAGTAATTTCTCATTTTTGGCAACAAAACAGTAACAAAGTGGATACAGCAAAGGCCAAACAGTCTACACTAACAGCACACTGTACATATCCTCTGTAAACAGATTTGAAAGTCACATTGTCCTCTGTTCTTGGTGTGGTATATACAGGTATTCCCAGAATGACAGGGATCCGCAGAAATTAGAGGAGTAACATTAGTATAAACTAGGAACAGTGAAACTTTAATACACTAGGACACATTCCTCTTCTGCTTTCTACTGGAAGATGATGAGCTCCTATTAAGGGTTTGGTTCTCCAAAATCCAACTGCTAGGGTCCGTGTTACCCCTGCACATTCAGTCCAATTTATTTCAATTTTGATGTTTAATCTATAACATGGAGAACACTGGTATGCAAAATAATATCAGCTAATTCTCAAGATTAAAAAAATCATCAAAGATCAAATCACATTGACTGGAGCTAAACTTATCAAGGTAGGAAATCACACTAATACATTTTATAACTATTTAATTTCAGATGCAAACCAAAAGGTTTCTGGTTAACCTTGACTTTGAACAAAATGTTCAACTTATGCCACTGACCCAAAACACAAAGGTTAATTGGGATTTTTTCCTGTATGTAAAGTAGTTGGTCTATGGCATCAAAAGCCAATAATCTAGAAAGACATAATTAGGAAAGCACTCAAGATAAATACATGACAGTTGAAGTTGTGACATTTTTTCTTGTGGTCATAAGAATAGAACAATCAATATTAAAATGAAAAGTTCTAGTGTTCACTTGGTAAACAGTAGAGCATCTTAACACTTTAAATGTTGAACTACCTTCCAGACAGAGTTTCAACTCACTTTTTTTACTACTGATTTCAGAAGTGTTTTCTATTTATTGATGTAATGAAATATTTCCTCTGCATATTCCCAAAACTAAAATGCATGAAAAGGACCTAATCATATCTCAGAGAAATGAAGGACAAAACCAAACAACTTTCAACCCAATCTATGTCCATGTAGATCAAGGAAGGAACAATGAAGCAAGTTCCAAGAGCGTGCCAGGAAAATTGTTTTGCAGCTTCATTTGTTGACTGAACCTAAGGTGTCACAAATAATGTAGTACCAAATGTCTGAAGCCATGTCACAGATTGAAGTGAAGGAAAACTTTCAGAAAAGGTTTTATTGTAGGAGTAACTTAGGGTTGGTATCATAATGTAAAAACACTGCTGTCTTGAATAGTTTCCTATCTTATTTATCCATTTTCTGATATATATCTGTTACTCTCTCTAAAAGCTGTTAAACTACTGCATTAGCAACAAAACAAGCAAAGTTTTGTAATATTTTGTGACGATTTCTAGAGTGATGTAGAAGTACAGAATTTAGTTCTAGCACCAAAGAAAACCAGTTAAACTTGCTACATTGAACGTTTTTCTCTTAAAGTTTTAATTCTAAGAGAAAATTTAATTTTAAGAGGCACACTACAAGACTAAATTCAACAACTTTATTTAATGTGGGACACATGCCTACAACTCTCTTAGGCCTCTGCTTCATTTAACTATTTATAAATCATGTGCTTACCCCAGACTCATGAAAATAAATATTATTACAGGACGCTGAATTCTTTCTTCTCCTATTTTAATGCAGGGACAGCCTGTTCTAGCTACTCCACAGCCGAGGATTACCTGGGGCCCACCCATCTGGAGTGAGCACAGCTGACAGCTGCTGCCGTGTACACAGGGTGTACTCTGTGTCTACACAGCATGTATCTCAACGTGCAAGGGAGACGGCCAGCGAGTGAGAGCTAGGAGAGAGATTACGTCCTGGCAAAGGGATCTGAGACAGAACTGACACGAGTGCAACTACAAATGGGTATTAAGGCCAAAAGAGAGAGTTTTAGACTAAATTTCTAATCATCAGTGGTAATTTGATTAGTAGTTCGATGGTCATTTTGACTTTAAATAGCATTTTGAATAGAGGCCGATTGGTAAGAAACTGAAAAGTGTGTCTTCTTAAAAAATTCCTAAGTTCCAAGTATAACCATTGTCATTAACCACTCTCGGGTTCTGACAATGCTGTGACTCCACTTATGCGGGCTTCATCTACGGTCTGATGGCTGCGAAAAAAATCAAAGCCTTTTTACTAACTGACTTTGTGTCCAGTGTCGCTCGTGGTGTGGAAGTTCAGGTAGGATTTCCACACCCCTCCCCCGCAATATGTTCAGAATCTGCAAAATAGAATTAAAATGAAAAAAAGCCCCAACAGATATTGTGAATGGAACATACAGATGGGATGCATGAGTCTCTGGAGAGAGAATCCATGGTCAGAGCCTCTTTTGTGGCCCATCAGGGGAAATGAGTTCAGAGAAGGCAACCAGTGCCCTCCAATTCCCAACAGTCTGGTTTTCTAATGCAAGATACAGGTTAGTGCTTTTTCGACAGTGAATCCAGGAAGCCTTTCCAAGGCCCTAGCTTGTCCCCCCCTTTCCACACCACCCCAACGCTCAAGCCACTGCTGCTCATCCCAGGCCAGGGCCTTGGAAGACATTCACATGTCCTGGGCACACAGACAGGTGCCTGGGCTCTCAAGAAACACAACCCACCCAAAGCTCAAGCTGTGTTTTTGTAAAGGCCTCTTCTTTTGTTCAGGTTAAAGGGTGAGATATGATGGTATTTCTCTTAAAATCAATACGTTTGCAGAAGTCACCTTTTTATTCCCAATTATAAACTTAAGCAATTAGCTGATATTAGTCTACACACAAAAACCGTAAGGGAGCTAGTGTTCTATTTTGTGTGGACTATATTTGCTCTTATAAGCTACTGAACCAAATTGAAAGAAAAACACAAAATTGCATCCTGTTTACAGGAGTCTAAATTAAACATTGTTTTTTTTTACTCAGGAGGCTTTCCTTTCCTTTCCAAATACAGAAAAAACTGTATTTGGTAATCTCCTATTAATAATTCCTTACTAGAACATTGGCATTCTCAGTAGAATATTGGTGGAGCACACTTGTACAACATAAACTTTAGTATTATCCCTAATTTGGTGATTCTTGTTAAGAATTCAGTCTCGTGTATTTCCTCTGGGGGAAGAAAATATGAATTACGTCTGGTCAGAATCAGAGATACACCTTGCCTTCAGTGCAAGAAAATGTGTGCATACAAATACATCTATTTTTGATGTAGGCAGTATTCATATTCAAAAGCTTATCCAATTTTCCTAATATAACTTTCTTGCATTTATTAACAACTATAACAAGGTTTATAAAAAGGGTTATCTGAAGATGTTTACAAATGTTAATTTATATTAGATATTTTACACGTTGAACTGCTTTTATTTCATGTTATCTGGGCTAAGAATGAGTCAATTTTGTTTCAATTTTTTTACATTATGGTTCTTACCACCTACTTAAATTTTGTGTGATAACAGCCTTCTTATTGCAATAGGATTGGAAATTATAACAGTAGTTTTGCTAATAGTGTTTTTGCTACTTTTAATATAAAGCAGGGATTTTAATGGAAATATCATTGTATAATAAATTGAGGCAGTAATACAAAATGACACATGTATAATGATAATCCTATTTCTATAAGCAACACCATATTTATAAAAAAAAAAACAACCCAGTGCATATTATTTCCACTTAATTAAGGTTGCAACCCTTTCGTGAAGCTTGCTTGTCTTCTCTTATTCTTTCTTTCAAATTGAAATGACATTTTTATTTATAGAGCTCCAGTCAAAGGCCCTGATGTTTTTTTTTTTTAATAGCAATCTCCTATCGTTATTATAATACTTGCTTTTTCTTCCTGGTCTCACAGAAAAACACTAAGCCTTGCCACAGATGAAGACAGGAGCGCCGGGAGTGTGTCCGCGGACTCCCCCACGCGTCCCCTGTCAGTCTAACACGGAGGAAGGGGCAGGGCGAACGCAGCAGTTGGGGCGTCGAAAGTTCTGCAGCATGGACTGGAAAACTCGGTGCTGCCTTCCTTTGAGCTTCTTATGGGAAGAAGTATCCGAGGAAATGGACCTCCGGCTCTGGCCGCTCTGAGTTTTGGTTAATTTCTCATGTTCCCTGATTTGTCTTTGCAAATGGTTCTGGATGGCGATGCCCAGGGACTCCGGGTCCAGGGACGCCCCGTACACTTCCCAGGTCATGCCCTGCTCGTCCCACACCACGTCCTTGACGCGCTTGGACTGTTTCAGCTGGAGCTTGGACTCCGCGCCGAGCTGCTTCTTCTTCTCTCCCGGGGTGAGGCCCACCTGGGCAGCGGCCGCCGTCACGTTTAACTTTTGCTCCTTGAGGAACTCGCTGACCCGGCTGGGCCTGCGCGGGCTGGCTTTGACCGAGCGGGAAGGGGTCCTCTTGCCGGAACCCGGGCTGGAGTCCCCCATGGCGTCGGAGGGCAGGCTCAGGCTGGTGGCTGTCTTGGGCTGCCTGTTTTCCTCTAAGGTGCCCTCGTGGTTCTTCCTGACCGGGGAGGGTGTAGGGCTCACAGCCGAGCCCGCGCCTCCGCTTTCTGGAGCCTGGGGATTGAGCAGCACGGCTTTGGCGTCGGTGCCGGTAGACTCTTGCTCTTTTGCTACCTGGGGAGACGCGGGCTTCCTCTCCCTTGTGCTTCCTTTGTTAGCGGGATCCAAGCTCCCAAACTGGTCACCTTTGCTGGCAGGGCCACAGGAGTCGGACGGTTTGCAATCTGGGTCTGTTTTGTGGCCATTTGTGGTTTGCGCTGCAAGCTCAGGTGGCTTGCTCTCAAATTTTCCCGCTGCGCGACTTGTTTCGGCTTGACCGCCTGCACCGATGGAAATCTCGTCAGTGGGGCTAGCTTTCAGGGAGCTGGAATTAGCACCTGAGAGCCGGGGAGCGCTGCGTTCTTCCCTCCCTGCAGTCACTCCTGCTGACCCCCCATCTTCTTTCCAGGTATCCTGGGCATCACTGGAGGCCACGTTGGTGGATGAGGTTTCAGGGACCTCACCTGGTAGGCTCACTGGTTTACTTTGCCCCTGGCAAGCCGTGGAGACAGCTGCAGCTGCCTGAATGTGCACCTGTGGCATGATCCCAAGGCACCGAGCCGACTCCTGGGGGGCTGGCGCGCCGTCAGAGAGCTCTAACGCGTGGCCCCCAGCGCCACTGCCCTGGCAAAGAACGCACAGCTGCTCCTGCTCAAAGCGCCCGGGAGCGGGGCTGTCCTTTAAGAATGCGGCCAGGATGCTGGGGCTGGTGGAGACCGATCTGCTCTGGACACTTGCCACTGCCTGCACCTCCACATCTTGCTGAGCCCTGCTGGGACCTGCCTTGATGTCGCTCTCAGCTTGGTTGGTCATGGTACTGGCTTCTTTGAACCTTGACATCCGCTGTTGTGCTGGCAGCGGCCCCTTCTCTGGCTCTGGAGGATGTGCCGAACCTTCACGAGTGAGGGGTGGTGGCGGAGGTGTCACAGAAGTTATGCCTGGGGGGTCAGAGGCAGTGACAGAGGGCTGATTGTCCTCCGAACATCCATCTTCTCCAGCCGGAGGTTCCCGGGACCTGGTCTCGGAGTCACAGGTGGCTCCCGGCCTCTCCCCTGCAGGTCCCCTTCCGGGAGAGTGAACCGAACTGGACACCTCAGCTGCTGCGTTTGGAGACTGCACCCTTCCCGGGACTGTTCTTTGAGAAGGAAACTCACAGGACGCACGATCTTGGCCGCTACCACAGGTGTCTCCTGCAGGACAACTTGGCTTCTCAGGTCGCTGTTCATTTGAGGTTCTCTGTGATTCCACCGGGGAATCTTCAGGTGCCGATGAGGGGCTGGCACCGGACTGGTCACCTGGGATGGTCTGGTGGGTGTGCTGATTGGCTGGCGTTGGAAACGGCGCGTGCACAAGATCCTTTCCTGCTGCGGGACTTGGGGCTGGCGGCTGGGGACTGGCAGGAGAGATGCGCGCAGGAGATGCTTTCTCCACTTCACTGAGGGCACCAGGGGAAGGCATGTCTGGCCGGGTGCTGTCATGCTCGCGAGCCTGCATCAGGGGCTCGGCGGCTGCCGAGGGGCTGAGGTCTGCTTCTGCAGGGGCGCCCGCAAAGCCATTGGCGCTCTGACACAGGACAGCCGGGCGGTGCGGGGGTGAGGCCGTCCGCAGCTCTCCCAGATCCTCTTCTTTTCCAGCAGCTGCAATCAGAGACGATTTAGCCGCCCTCAGAGGGTCAGGTACAGTCCCCATGGACTTGCTCTTCGGGAACACTCCAGAGCTCTCCCGAGAGCACTGTTCCCACCGGGCTGCAGCGGGAGCTCAGAATCAGACCCAGTCAGGGACGGTTCTTTTGAAGATCCAGCCTGCGAATCAAGGAAACAGGACCATTAATACTGTACAACATTTAAAGGATTGAAAAATAGAGCAAATGGTCATTTTTAGAAGATCTCATGGGCACAGTAAACCTTCCCTTCCCTTATCTGTTGATATAAAAGTAGACCCTGAGAAGAAAACATTTTGAAAAAAATATTCTAATGATACAAATATTATTTTGATATATCAGTTTCTGCTTGCATGCTACTGACGCCTGGCAAAGAGGTATTTAATGTATCTGCTTAAGTTTGATAACTACCTCAAAAGTTACTTGTGTAATCTGTTTACTAGATATTAGAAAATCCTGTAAAGCTACTGTCATTGAATTGATAAGTATTGAAATACCCCTAACCAGATATGTGAAATAGGATATCTAGAAATAGATCTAAATATAAACGGGGGGGGGGGGGGAACAAAAGAGGCATTTCAATTTGGCAGCAAAAGGCTGGATTATTTAATATAGGGGCAGTTTATTCATCTGGAAGTAAAGAAAACTAGATCTTCTCCTTATTCCGATTCCAAAAATAAACCTTGGGTGGATTTAGATGGAGTAAAGGTTAAAATGTAAAACAAATCATTAAATATTTAATAAATAAAAATCCTATAAGAAAATCTAGGAATCATAAATGTAATCTAGGGGAGCTAGGCTTCTTTTGACAAAGTAGACGCTATAAGAGAAAACATAAACATAGGTGACTAAATAAAATTCAAAACTTTTGCATGACCAGAGATACCATAAAAATGCAATAGATTTGAAAAAAAAAAAAAGAGTTTGCAACTCTAAAGGACAGACAAAAATATCTATAATACAGCAGGAGCTCTTAAAAATTTATAAAGAGACCAAATAATCCATCGGAAAAATGGATAAAGAATATGAAAGCACAGTGTGCAAGATAGGAAATCCAAATAACCAACAAGCTTATGAAACGGTGATTAAATTCATTTATAGTCAAATACATGCAAATAAAGTAACAATGAGATTTTACTTCACACCAATTGCACTTGCAAATATTTAAAAAAATAAAAAAGGCCGGGCGCGGTGGCTCACGCCTGTAATCCTAGCTCTCTGGGAGGCCGAGGTGGGCGGATCGTTTGAGCTCAGGAGTTCGAGACCAGCCTGAGTAAGAGCGAGACCCCATCTCTACTAAAAATAGAAAGAAATTATATGGACACCTAAAAATATATAGAGAAAAAATTAGCCGGGCATGGTGGTGCATGCCTGTAGTCCCAGCTACTTGGGAGGCTGAGACAGGAGGATCGCTTGAGCCCAGGAGTTTGAGGTTGCTGTGAGCTAGGCTGACACCACGGCACTCACTCTAGCCCGGGCAACAGAGTGAGACTCTGTCTCAAAAAAAATAAATAAATAAATAAAAAAATAAAAAATAAAAAATAAAAAAGACTTTTAACACTACAGCCTGGGGAGACCTAGGAAAAGAAAGCATTTTTTTTATTAATTGTAGGCACAAATGTTTATTGTTACAGCTTTCATAGGGAAGCAGTTTAGTTTTTAGAACTAAAAATATACATGTCCTTGACCCAGTGATACCAACTCTACCAATAAAAATAAAAACACCAGCGTATGTGAACACAGATACAATTATGTTTATTGAAGTACTATTTATAGAGTCAAAACCTGGAAACAGACTGGTCCCCACGAATAGGGGCGATGGTAGAATAAATTATGACATAGCTCTACTACAGAGTATTATGCAATCGTTAAAGTAAATAACTAATTAGCCTATAATTTTTCCCATGGTAGGGATTTCCCTAAGGTATGGTCGGATGAGAAAAGCAAGCTACAGAAAAGAGCATGTATATTTTCATTTTTATAAAACAATGACTTAAAACACTCCATATGTATACACTCATATACATGCAGATATATTTGTGTGTGATTGCATAAATTCTAAAAATATTTAGAATAGGACGTATTAGGTGTTAAACAGAAGGAGAGTGATGAGCTGGAGACAAAGAGGGGAGATGGAGGTACCCAAAGGTGGGAAAATGCTGAATTTTAAGAAATATATCTGATGTGATTTAGGGAATATACTTATATAAAATTATATCTGTGTTTATATATAAGCACTTTTTGGAAAGGATAACTAGACACTAGGTCATGTGAATAAAGCTATGGATCAGACGTTAGTGGATGATTGTGTTTTAATATTGATCGCTCATAGGCTGTGTTAGTGCTTGACGCTTTCTGCTCATTCAAACCACTTCTCTCCAGGTTTATATTCCATTTCTTCCTTTCTGAGTTTTCTGTTGCAAAATCACTTGCTTTGCCCAAGCCAGCCTTTCTTGCTCCTCTTTTGTATCTGTGTTTATTATACCTTTCCTCTCACTGTCTGCCCTCCTCATTCTCAAAAAGCCTACCCGTTCTTCAAAGCCCCACTTAAATCCCACTTCCTTTCTGAAGCCCTCTAAAGCCTTCAAGTCATAAAGTCTCTCTGTTTTTTAAGACTCCTACAGGTTGGTTATCTGTGTCCTTTGTATTGTGCTCTTCATGCATTGTTTTTGTACCATTGTGATTGTATAAATGCCTCATTTCTCCAAAAATACCTCAAGCCCCAGGAGGAAAAGGGAGAAACTTATTGATTCTTTCCTGTTCATTCCACAGGACACAGCGCAGGGTCCTGTGCATAAAAAGGTGTTAATTTTTTTTTCTTATTTATTTTTATTTCAGGAAAAAGTTGTTAATTGATCTTCTTTTCTTTCAAAACAGCCATTATTAAAGCTGTCCCAAACTTCAAACTGATAGGGAATTTTAATCATGGCATGAAACATTAATGAAAACAATTAAAAAGAATATTATTTTTAGAAGAAAATGGCAATATCTTATTTATAAAACTTTATGTATCTGTAATCCAGATTTAGACAATTAAAACCAAGAACACTGGACACTTGCTTTGAAAAGCTGGAAGGTCTCTCAGACAGCCAGAAGCACAAACCTCTCCTGTGCTGTAAGACTAGTGCCAAGAAACCCAGTTTGCCAAAGACGATTGTAAAACATAAACAGCTCAAAGTTCAGCAACCGAAAAGTTAAAAGACTTAGCTAAAGATGACTTCATAAAACCACATAACGAAATTCTTGCTTAAGGCACAGTCAACCAGGGTGATCAGATATCAAGGATGGGGAATTCTCTCTAAACTGGCTTAGCAAGATTCTTGCTAAAACTGGACTCTGCAAAGGATGAACACAGAAACCCAAGCAAGGGTGAGACCTCGTTGGGAAGAGGGCTCAGAGAAGCCCGGATAAAGTCTTTATCATCTGCACCAGCAAATAAGGATTTTCTTAAAACACTCTTTGGAGCATTACAGATCCTTTCTGAACTGGGCATAAATCGCACAGAAGCTAATGGTATCTCTAAATGAGCTTGTCTTTTAAGTTGAGTGGGAACTGTACCCTGGATAGCAGATTCCTTTGGTACTTCTGTCCTTTAAATTGTGAGCAAAGAGTTAAAGCCTTGTTCTTCCAGCAATGCAGCAAGACTACAGGATAAACATTACCCACCTTTTACAGGGAAGGAAACTGAGTCCCAGAGGTTAAGTGGCCCCCTCAAAGTGGAATACCTGTAGCTCCTGTTGCATTGAATTCTAAGGGATACTAATGCCCCGGCCCTTTCTATAATACTTCCTTATTAACTGTAACTCCAAAAAGAAAATGGAAAGGAAAAATTAAAAAAAAAAAAAAAATATATATATATATATATATATATATATTTCCAAAGGAGACAGAACCTTCTTTTTGCAAGTGGTTTGCAATCGAGGGGCAGCCTAGACGGCATTAACACTGACTACAGTGACATTCAGAACAGGACACCTTAGGAAATGTCCAGCTTGTTGAAAGCCGACATTGCCACTGCTTACTCTGCAAATAGTGGGTTCCACTACTGTGCCACGCTGCCTATTTTCATAACAGACACCCACACTGAATAAGAAAGGCAGCAGGGAAACCCAGCCCTTTGTGACTTCCTCCAAAGCTGCGCTGCTGGGAAGAACGTTAGCCAGAAAGAATGGAGAGGGGCTTGGCGGCCCCAGATGCTGATGTCTTTATTGCAGGTCACGGCAACGATTCTGTGGGCCGCAGTTACCTTCGCCTGCTTCAGAGCTGCTGCACTGCTGGAACAAGGGCTCCAGGATGTCATCATGTCTCTTTAGTGATATTAGGAAAGTGTTACCGGGACCTCAGTGAGCACCCTCTGTCTCCAGCTACCTGACAGCAGCTTTTAGTCCTCAGACAGCTCATGCAGAGACCCTTAGAGAACAGCGATACAAAAGAGATTACTAATCCCCAAGAAGAGGGTAAAGAAAAAAAATGTCATCTGACATCCTGTTCCATCCAGTCTGACTTGCTCCCTTTAATCGAGAACCTTTGCCTAGATCGTTTGCATTCTGAACCGAGCAGATCTCGCCTGGTGCATGGTTTTAAGGAGCAGTGATTCAATCCCAGGCAACGCCCACAGGCTGAGAAGAGCAGTTCCTTCTTTCTTTACAAAAATCATACCCTGGCACTAATAGCTGCCTGAAATGCACTTTTCAAAGATACTAGCTGAAAAAAATCGGTTCTTCCCTTCAAACTGCGGCTACAGCAAATCAGAACAGTTGAAGAGAAAAGAAAGCTGCTTTGCTTCGTGCCGCTAACAGTGCCGCGTGGACTTTTCAATTGCAATGCTTGCTTTAATAAAAGGCTCGTGAGACATGAGCTGCAGCCCTTCTCCCTATTCAGTTCTTCTTTTGTCCAACATTGTTCCGGAAAAATGAGCGCACACCCTGTTGTCTTATTGAATTCCACTGTAAGCGGGACTGGCCACAACCCAAGGGGTTAAAAAAAGGGCTTGAAGGAGCACAAAGACCCCAAATATCCGCCCCCCTCCCCTCTGTCAATTTGAACAGATGGCTTCTAAATTCACAACAGATTAGAATCCTACAGCACAGCAAGCACTTATTTCCTGCTTTCTCTGTTCCAGACACTGTTCTGTATGTGAACTCATTTAATCCTCAGAACTACTCCATGAGGAGGGTCCTAACATGAGCTCTGCTTTGCAGATTTGGAATCGGAGGCAAAGTCACACCACCAGTCAGTGGTGCAGACAAGATTTAAATCGAGACCCGCTGGCTCCTGGGTCCACATTGTTAGTCACTTTTACAGAGTGGAGAGAGAGAGAGACATTTTTTGTGGAGGTGAGGTCAACCACTCGGGCAAGAAGCATCATCAGACAACGAGAGAAGCAACAGACAACTTGAAAAGCATAATGGTACAGGAACATGTAGTCTTTGAACCCTATTACTCACTCAGGCTAGGAAGGGTAAGTTAGGCAATATAGAAATTCCTGTTCTTCATAATGATCCACCCAATTTGGACATTTTAAAGGCCACAGACTCTTCTGAGAATGAGACAAAAACTAGGAACCCTCTAGAAACACACACACATCTGCAGATCATTCTAGGGGTTCGTGCTTGGGGTCGGGGAGGAAAAATTCTTTTTCCTGATACCTTCCTAGGTTCACTGGCTGGGGCCTGTAAGTTGGACTGACAAAAGACAGATTATCAAAAGAAAAGCATACGGATGTATTTAATGTAAGTTTTATGGGACACAGAAGCCTTCATAAGGAAATGAAGAGCTGAAGAAATGATTCAGCCTGAGCATTTTTATAAAGGGCTTGATGAAGAGTAGAAAGTCATGGAAAAAGGTGATAGAACAAAAGGGTGTGCATAAATGAAGGGAAACTTAGCAAGGCCTGTTCTTCAGATTGCACTTGGAGCCCCTCCGGTCATAGGGAGGGTGCCTCGCACATGGGGGTCTTATGACCTGCTTTGGGGACAAGAAGGAGATCAGAGAAATTCCTTCTTATACCTGCAATTTCTCAAATTCCATCAGCTTAAAATAGTCAATATGCCAAAGCACTATATTTTGGGGTAGCATATTCTGCGTCCTGTCATTGGAAATGTTTCCAAGACTACACGTTAATATCCTTTTCTCAAAGGCATCAGAAAAATGTCACACAATGGAATTTGCCTGCCTCAAAGAGTTGGTCTAGAGCTCAGGTGCGATAATATACGTTGGACACTTAGCACGGTGCTTCTAATATAACAAATAAGCAATCATGAAGTATTACTATTTTTAAAAATTATTATTTTGACATAGTTTACTTATGAAGGCAGAAATTATGCAACATATTTTATAGAGAGTCCATCTTAAATGGTCCAACATTTAAACAAGTTTACTCTATGTTCTTCTAAGCCCCAAGCCTAAATACTATCATTTGAAAAAGTAACAGTGAACTAACTTGAAAATTAACACAACAATGAGCTCTATTCTTTTTAGATCAGGTGGGAAGAAGAGACTTCTGTGTCCATTTTCAGCAAAAATCATTTTCTAAAAAAAATCTGAACTCTTCTTCAGAGAGGATGATTAAAATATTTAGGTTTTGTTATTTTTACCTTCTCTCATCAAGCAGGGCTCTTATCATCTACTTGGTTTGCCTGACATACATTCAAATCTGAATGTTTTCTTCTTCTTCTGCAACTGAGCTTTGAAGGACTTCAGTTGCAAGCTTATTTTAATTGCCAAGAGAATGCAACAGGATCTCGGGGCTAAGTGGTGGTTCAGCAACACGTTAATAGAAGTAAAACAGGCAGGCTTCATTTGCATGTTTTTGCATTTGCATCTTAAAATCCTGTGTGAGATATGATCAAAGCTGCTCAGCCTCTCAATTCTCTGCAGGCTATATTTGGCACCAATAACACGCCACTCAGACTCACAAACCGTTATTCTTGTCCCTGCTGCCCTTTTCCCTGGCTGCCATACTCCCTGTCTCCCCCACCCCCAACCATGCTGGTTCTCCTTAAAACCAGGCCTGCCCTCCGCCTGCTTTCGTTCCGGCCAAGCCATGTTCCAAGTGCAGCAGTGGACGCCTAAGTGGTAGACCCCTGTCCCCAAAGCAGGCTAAATACTTATTAGTGATTTCTGCTTTTAGCTCATGTGGGACACCAGTGAGAAGTCCCTCCCTAGGTTCCCACATTTGGGTCTTTAATCACATTGAACGATGCAAAAGTGTCCGGTGGCAATGTTTGCAGTGAGGAATGGATGTGGAAAGGAGCTGTTCATGGAGCTGGTCCACTGGGCCTCTTCTGCTCCCAGAGAACACAGACAAACCCAAGAAAAGGCAAAGTTGTGAAGGCCATTCCTCAGGGCCTCATGGTCTATACCTGCTGCTGTGCTGCCCTTTCGCTGTTGGTAAGGAGAACCCGAGTGTCTGGAGACTAAATCGTTTCTTTGCTGGGGTCAGGATTGGTCTATGAGTTGTGATGAAATACAAGAGAGCTAATGAAAGGATCTGACAGTCTCCTGCCTTCTAGTCTAAAAAACACTAAGTTCGGCATTATCAGTACATAAAAGTTTTGCTTTTTGCCTTTAAGGAGATTTCAATCCATTGGAGGAAATAAGACAAATTCAATCAGAAGCAAGAGTGCATATAATTAAGTGATGTAATCCTGTGGTAATAAACTATTTTATAGACATTCAAATCAGGGGAAAGGCCAATGATTCTAATTCAACTGAGGTTTCCCGGCACAACTATGATGTCGGCTAGGAAAAGTTGCCTGTGTAAGTCGAAAGAAAAATGGGCATTTGAAATTAAGAGAAAGGTGAATCAAGTAAGGGTAAAAAAGAATGGTCTTTGATTAGAAATAAAATAATCCCTTAAGTCACGTGGAGAGAATGAGGAAGTACTGTTGACATCCATTCATTCATTTAATAAGCTGAGTGCCGCCTTTGTGGCAGATATTCAGGATACAAATATAAATAAGGTATATTCGTGTTTCTGAGGAGCTCATAGTTCCTGCAAATCATTAACTTAAATAAAATTAAAGTGTTGCGAAAGAAACAAAACCCCCAAATGTACTATAGAAGCACAGAGGATTTGTTATTAACATTTTATTCAGCATAGATCTTAGGTTACAGTGGGGAATCAATCCTAAGCTTTGTAATAGATATTTAATATGACCAAAAGGAAATAGAAGTTTATCTAGGATAGAGTTTTTTACTGATATTTTGGACCAGATAATTCCGGTTGGGGAAGAGCAGAAGGGCAGATTGTCCTGTGCATTGTAGGATTTTAGCAGCATCCCTGACCTCTACTCGCTACGTGCCAGTAGCACCCCAGCTTCCAGTTGGGACAATCAAAAATGTCCCCAGACACTGCCGAATGTCTCCTGAGGGTGGGAGTCAAAACTGTCCCTGGTTGAGAACTGCTGATCTAGGAAGTGAGTGTTCACCTTTGATAGAAAGAATTATCTTTAGAATGAATACCTGTGAATTGATATAACCGAACTTATTCCAGCTGGATATGACTTAATGATATAGTTTTCCGCTCTCATGTCAGAGATTGCTCCTCATCCTCTACCTGTGAGAATGCAAATTACTACAACTACTATAAGGAAAAAAACTGGCAATATTTATCAAAAATAGCAGGTGACTTTGACTCAGCAATCCCCCTTTAGGTACTAATGTTAGGAGTAAAATAAGTAAATGTGCTAACTGATATATGCACAATGCTATTCACTGTATGAAATAACAAAGGATTAGAAGCAATCTAAATGTCCATTAACAGGGAGTTGGTTATAAAAATGATGGTGCTTCCATACAATGGAATACTAAGCAGTCATCGTTAATAATGAGGAAGCTCTTGGAGAAACTGATACAAAACAATCTTCAAAATATATTTTTAAGTAAAACAACAACTAAAACAAAACAAAACCGTAACAATAATTAAAAAAAAAAATCAAGATTCAGAGAGGTATATTTGGTATGCTATTATTGGTATTCAAAAGAGAAAAGCGAATATCTTTGCTTGCATACACAAAATATTTCCACAAGGATAAATAAGAAATTGCTATCAGAGCAGGGAAACTTGGTACCTGGGGACTAGAAGGGTGGAAAACTCGTCACTCTATATCCTTTTGTACTTCTTGAATTTTAAACTATACCAATTTATTACCTATTCAAAAACAATAAAAAAATTAAAACCTGGTGCTCCTCACGCAGGCAAAACTGAACAAGCGTGCACCCCGAAGCTTTTCTACAGCAATGATGAATTTGTGCTAGTCTGTTCTTCACCAGCCTTTCCATCTGCTCTTTGCTGTGCAAAGCGGTCAGCCTGGCCGTGCAACTAAGGAGACCATAATTTCCTTATCCATCTTGGTTATCTAAAAGCGCCAAGCTGAGCAATGAGAGTATTTTTCAAAGTCAACAGCTGAGAAATGCTTTTTAAAGTGATGTCTGCTAGGCCACAAAATAAAAGTTTACTTAAGTTACTTTTCCCAGACTCTCTGACTCCTGTTTATCAGTTGATTTCTTTTTTCTCCCCACTTTCCTATTCCTGGTAGCTCTAGCAGTTGGGCTTCAAATCATACATCCCTCAAACAATAAATCCAAAGATGACCTAAAGACAAACTCTGTGAAATTGGGTCAAAAGATCAATGAAAGGGATGAAGAAAAAAATGCATTTATTTTTATTTCTCTGTCTATATTTTGGGAATTAACTAAATGTCAAGATATAAAATTTAGAAAACATGTTTTCATTGCCAGTCATTAAATCCTCTTCTTTGGTCACCAGGCTTAACTGAATTTATCGTATGTCACAACAGTGTGCTATTATACTAATCGGTCTCATTTAGTCAATTCCAAAAATTTACCCTCCACTTGCTACTAATATTATCTTTTTAAAAGAAACATACAAACATGCCATTTCTCTGTGCAAAACACTTTTAATAGTTCCCCATCCACCTAACAAAATAAGAGGCAAATGTCCTTGCACTGTTTAAAAAGTGTTCTTCGCTATCTGATCCACTTCCGTTTCAAGACTGGTATCTTTTCTCATTACTGTTGGCCAAACCCTGTATGTTATTTAGTTATCTGACAACAAGCTTCCAAGGTTTATTGTCTTCATTTCACACTGAGGAAACCGAAACTCGGAGAAATCCAGCTCGCCAAAGGTGCACATTCAGTAAGCGGCAAAGGTGAAATTCAAAATCAAATGAGCCTGAGTCCCAAACTCATGTTCTTAACCGCTATTGTCTCCAAGCATGAAAAAAATGGGAGGTAAAAACGTTTTCATGATGTATGTGGATAAAAGAAAATAAAGGCAAGAAGGGTAAATTTCAAAAGCAGTTTTTAAAAGGTAATTCCTGCCCAAGCCCTTTTCTGATGACATTAAACTAAAGCTGCGGTTCCCAAGCCCCTGGCTGTGGACTGGGATCGTCCGTGGCCTGTTAGGAACCAGGCTGAAGCCACTGCCAGCTCCCCATTGTTCACACCACTGCCTACGTCTGTGCCCATCCCTGTCCTTGGAAAAACTGTCTTCCATGAAACTTAGGAACCGGGCTGCACAGCAAGAGGTGAATAGAAAAAACAAAGCTTCGCTTCCCTGCTGCTCACCTCCTGCTGCCAGCCCAGCTGCAGCTGCCCCCATGGCCACCACCACTCCCCGTTCTCCAGCCACGGCCAGCTCCTCATCTCCCCATCGCTTGCATCACCACCTGAGCTCAAAAGTGGTCGCTGGTGCCAAAAAAGTTGGGGACTGCTGAACTAAAGCAATTGTCCCATCTCTCTTTCTCCTGTAGTGGTTTGTTTATTGTTTTACTGACTTCAGGGCATTTTGCACATTTTGCCTCTGCTACAGTTTGGATGTTTGTCCCCTCAAACCTCAGGTTGGAATTTAATCCCCAATGTTGGAGGTGAGGCCTGGTGGAAGGTGTTTGTGTCATGGGGGTGGATCCCTCGTGAATAGATTAATCCCCTCCCTGGGGGAGGGAACGGGGGTGCATTCTTACTCTCTTAGTTCCTTTGAGAGCCAGTTGTTGAAAAGAGTCTGGCACCTTCCCCCCAACCTCTCTTTCTCTTGCTTCCTCTCTCGCCATGTGATCTCTGCACACGCAGGCTTCCCTTCCCCTTCTTCCTGGAGTGGAAGCAGCCTGAAGCCCTCACCGGATACGGACGCTGGTACCAGGTTTCTTGTACAGCTTGTAGAACCATGAGCCAAATGAACCTCTTTTCTTTATAAATTACCCAGCCTCCGGTACTCTTCTATGGCAACACAAACAGACTAAGATAGCATCATACTTGGTTCTTTTTTTTGCCCACCTTCTCTTCCCCGCGTGCTTGGGGAAGAGAATTCTAGGCAGAGGGCACAGCTAGTACAAAGGCCCCAGGCAGGAGCCCATGGGAAGAGTGAGCAGCTCAGAGTGGCAGCTGGATCTGAGGGAGAGAGGAGAGAAGAGGAGGAGAGCTGGAGATGGAAGGTGGAGAGATCAGGTTGGTTTAGGTCTTTGTTCACGTGTCACATTCTCAATGAGATCCCTCAAGACCAAGCTATTGTTAAACTGCAAGTCCTTTGACTTTCACTCTCTGTCACTTCTGAAGCATGGATGTACCTAATTATTTTTTTTCATAACAGTAATCTCCTTCTAAAATACAAAAACATTTACCCTCCTATTGTGAGTATTGTATATCGACTGTCTTCCCCTGCCAGAATGCAGTCTCCGAGGGGGCAACATTTTTGTCTTTTCTTGGTCATTGATACCCTTAGTGCCTAGATCAGCAAACAGCCCATAATTTCCTTCAGCAGACATGTGTTGAATGAATGTGTTTAGCCTGCCTTCACAGTATGCTACGGTTTCTACAATTTTCACTTAGCTTTTACTAATTACATTTGAGGATAGATTTTTTTCCCATCAGGACGTACATAGGTGAGGTAACCATCCATCCTGGATATTTTGGAGATAATTGTAGTTCAGAATACTGAGTTATATTGCCACTGTAAGTATTCTTCTCCTATCCTCAATTTTCATTTAAGAAGATATGCTTTTAATATAACGGGGATATATATCATTGTTCTTTCTTTTTCTGGCTGGCTAATTTAGATAATAAATTCTATTCATCTAAAGACATCTCCTATGGAGACAGGAAATTTCTAATTCCGTCCCTACATGGGGTACATCTTCTTTGGGGACTTGCAAGTAACTGATTATAATGTCTCTTTTTTTGTTGTTTCAAATATTTTGGAGAAAATGTAATATATAAATAAATTTATAGAAAAATGTCAAAAATTAAACAATATTCTTTCAGATTTGTCTTTTTAATCTAGGGACTATTTGTAACTATATTTGCTCCTTGGATCTTTTCTAGAACATTTGAAACTTTGTGATAAATTCACTAAGGTAACAGTGGCTAGGAACATATATTAACACTGCAGATTACTAATGATTTTGTATAAGGCTAAATGTTAAAATGTTTCATTTGCAATAACATTTCGGCTAATGCTTATTTACTGTAGCACACATGGTTGGACTGACTTTCCTTGTTTCCTTCCTTCCTTCTCTCTCTCCAATCCCCCCCTTTTTTATTGCTGGCATAGGAATAAAATTTATTTTATTTTCTAATATTTTATAATTATAACTATTTTTTCTATAATTAATATTTTATGGTTGCCAATATTTTATAACATTTTAAAGCAAGAAAATAGATCAGTACACTATTTTTCATTATTTATTTTGTAACAATGTGATACAGTCTATAACTAAAATTATAAGATACAAAAATTTTTAAGAAACTTCCTAGGTGAAGCTCATATGTATGCAGACTTAGGGTTCATTACATTATATAATACCCCATTAAGGTAAATGAACACAAAATGCCATATTTTTGGTTACTTAATTGGCAAAGATTAAAAATAATGTTCAATAGTTGTAAGGGTTGGGTGAGACTGGCATTCTCAGCCCTGCCAATCTGAGTGCACAAGTTGGCCCATAGATTAAGGATGTTAGAAATATCTGTGCCCCTTGAACCAATAATTCTACCTCTGCGAATTGAGCCTAAGAGAGCTAACAAAATAGCTGGTAAGGGTTACGAACAATGAAGTTCATTGTAGGGTTATACAGTAGAAGCTCTCTAAATAACCCGCACCTACTGGACTGGCTTTGCAATCCCCGTGCAGGACTTACTGAGGAGCCTGTGACTTGTGTCACCCTGGCAGCTGGTAGACCCCTCTCTGGAGGGTCTGCCCCATTCTGTCCCTGTCACTGACGCTGTATGCTGTATGAAGACCAAGAGTCAGTGGTTCTTCCTAAACTTATTCATGCCAGTTTTTCTTGTTCTTGTCACCACATAATTTAACTACAATTATATTACATAAAAAGGATGAAATATGAGTGCAAAAAGCATTTTTGTTTCCTTGCAACTAAGTTGAATGCTTTGGAAAAACTTGACAAAGGTGGGTTGCTAAAAGGAGTTGCTATTGAATTAAGGGTGAATGAGACAGCTGTAAAAGATAGGGACATCGTTGTAAACCCTTAACATTCTTCTTCTTAATTAGAATTGCTGTGCTTCACTGTAACAAAATTGAAGTAGAAAAATATTCAGAGTCCATTATGAGTTTATGTAAGAAAAACAATACAACCCCCCAATCAGTGGATCCATTCTCAAAGAAGACATCTGGCTCTGTATCAAATGGGTAGTGAATGACATCATTTTTTTATAATTTTTGCAATTCTTCATTTTTTTAATCTTTTAATTTTTTATTTGAGTATTACAGGGATACAAACGCTTTGGTTACATAAATTGCCTTTGCACCGCCCAACAAGTGTGCCCATCCCCCAGACAGCATGTACTGCATCAATTAGGTGTGGATTTACCCATCCCCTCCTCCCCTCTCCCACCTGCCTGACACCCTATGAATGTTACTTCCCATATGTGCATATTAGTGTTGATCAGTTAGTACCAATTTGATGGTGAGTACATGTGGTTCTTGTTTTTCCATTCTTGTGCTACTTCACTTAAAAGAATGGGCTTCAACTCCATTCAGGATAATACAATAGGTAGTTTACCATCTTTTATGGCAGAATAGTACTCCATGGTATACATATGCCACATTTTGTTAATCCTTTCATGGGTTGATGGGCACTTGGGTTGTTCCCACATCCTTGCAATTGTGAATTGTGCTGCTATAAACATTCAGGTGCAGATATCTTTTTGATAGAATGTCTTTTTTTCTTTTGGGTAAATAGCCAGTAGTGGGATTGCTGGATCAAAATGGTGGTTCTACTTTTAGTTCTTTGTGGTATCTCCATACTACTTTCCATAAAGGTTCTACTAGTTTGCAGTCCCACCAACAGTGTATGAGTGTTCCTTTCTCTCCACATCCATGCTAATGTTTGTTGTTTTGGGAGCTTTTGATAAAAGCCATTCTCACTGGAGTGAAGTGATATCTCATTGTGGTTTTGACTTGCATTTCCCTGATGATTAGTGACGTTGAGCATTTGTCCATATGTTTCTTGGCCATTACTCTATCTTCTTTTGGAAAGATTCTGTTCATGTCCTTTGCCCACTCTTCAGCAGGCTTGCTTGTTTTTTTCTTGCTGATTTTCCTGAGTTCTATATAGATTCTAGTTATCAGCCTTTTATCAGATGCATAGCATGCAAATATTTTTTCATTTTTAATAAGTTTTGATAAATTATATCAATAAGTTGTAGTGATGCTATAGGCTGCAAGGAAGATATATCTAATATAATATGTAGAGAAAATATATATGTAGAAAAAATATTAGAAAGAAGTATATTAAAATATTAGTGGGTTAATATGCGGTGGGATTATGGGTTATTTTTAAAACTTTATTCTTGTGTATTTGAAAAACCCTGGATACACAGCCTTAATTCAACTGTGTAAAATGTAGCCAAAAAAAAAAAAAAAAAAGTAAAGAAGAGTAAGACTGGGGAAATAAGATTACCACTAAATGGAACCTCATAACCCAGAGGTTTCCCATTTTGTAATCCATGTTAAATCTTTGAGTTTCCCATTGTAAGAATATTTACGTTGCAAAATTGGAAAAGGTGCTCCTCTTTGCAGGTGCACTTTTAGATTTTGTTCTATCTCAGTACACTCTCTGGGTTTTCTGATACTACACCAGTTCTTTATTGTGTATGAACCAATGCTGCACATGAGTATCAAGTATATAATAAGGCAGTATTATGGGATATTGGATATCTGGGAAGAAATATGGTATTAAACCTGTTCAGCTGAGGTACTTTTATACATTGCTGCTTCACAGTACTTAGCAAGGTTTACTATCACCCTGACATGGGGACACCTTTTGGCTCTGGTTCAACAGCATTAAAATGCCTTTTCTAGGAGATGCTTAGGACTGTTCCTCAGTGGTCCTTAACCTTCTTTCCTATCTGGGCATCAGTTAGTCTCTGGCTTCTGGTGTAAGCCCTATAGATGCCACAGTCATTTCTCTTTTATGTCAGATTTTAGGAAGTATTATCTCTTCTTTTTGTTTCTTAATGTCTGTAAGTACTACATGCATTCGAATTGGACCTTCAATGACAGGGAAGATTTCAACTGTACAGGAGGGAAGACTTCAGAGGTGCCCACACAAAGAAAGGAGAGGTGCGTATGATTTTGAGGTATGAATGACACACAAGACTATCAAGGTTCACAGAAAGTGAAATGGCAGGATTTGTTCCCAACCAGAAGGGATTGCTAAACATTTCTGGGTTAGTTATTGGTTCCTTGAGGGAAAATTTTCTTTCGATTTTTTAACACAGTGACTGCCACACTAGAAAAAAAAAATTTTCCCTGGGGCCACAGTGTTTTATTATGAAAATAGAATAAAAACTTTGAAAAAAAAATGATCCTTCCTAATTTAATGAAGAATTTTTTTTTATTATTTTCTGTGTGTGAGTTATATGCAACACAATCCACGCTTTTAAAATTAAATTGTCAATATTAACTATAATAATAAGGACATCAACAAGTAAGATTTTCACAAACCAACTGCAGGGCTTTGCTTCACGAGGCCCCGGACTCAGAACCAGCTTGAGTTAAATACAACTCACATGGCAGTTAATGTGTTAGACAATACTTAATATCTGACATAAATTATGTTTTTCAAAAATGACCATTGTTTCTGTTTCTTATTCTTCCTGTCGGAATGGTCCCACTGGATTTCCTCTACAAATTAGATCACTACATCAATTGAGCAATAATGAATTTCTTCAGCAGGCTAGCCTTCTGAATGCGTGAAACAATTATTAAAGAGAGAGAAAATCACCACTATAGTATATCATTAAATTTCTCCTTCAGGGAACCTTTTCAGAGCTAGATCTATGTTACAATATCCACCCCTCCCACTCTGCAAACCCCATCTGGCCAGTCTTTCTCCTACCTCTTGCAAAAGGCTAGTGTATTTTCTATTCAATCTTTTCATAATGAATCGTGTCTAAGGCTTAATCCCTCCACTGTGAAATTCATTACAGAAATCATTCACCAGAGCAGGCAGGATACAAGAGATGATTATGCCTAAATGACATTTGGATGGGATGAAGGTTAAGATACTCATTATTTAGAACCATATTCTCCTATACAGGACAAAATGTGGTTCTTCAAGCCTACGCAAGTGTGGAGAAAAACCTGTAGATCGTGCAACAGGAATTCCCATTTTATTCTCAAGAAAATGATTAGGCATTACAAAATAATTCAATCTCTTGCTACATGCTTTGAGACATCAATGGTGTCCAAAAATGTTTGTGGAAAGAATAGAATATTTTCCTGTAGTAGTACAGTTCCATTGCATTAAGCTTTAAATCAAATAATTGAGGAACTAAGAGAATAAATGTTCCTTTCACTTAAAATATTGCCTTAGAACTGTCAGATTAATTTACTCAATCAATAACATGTAAATCTTGCACATTTATTAATTTTCTTAGTCAGCTTGGGCATCTTCAATTCTCATTTGAGGAGAAAATATTCAGCAAGACCTGTCAATTGATTACCATTTTAAAGTTACCAAAACAGAATACATGGTGACATTAAAAAGTATAAAGGAAGTGAGGAAAGAGATGTGATACATTTATTCATTGTAAAAAGGGCAAAGGGAATAGGAGAAATAAAGATTAAAAGGCTTCCCTTTATCTGATGGTGATGTAGCTTCTCAGGGCTGAAGAAGTTGTATTAATATTGATGACTTCTGAGGTCTATATAAAACCTGGTGACTAAGTCAGTCTCCCTCCAATTCTCTTTTATGACAAGAAAATAAAGGTGAGTTACCTAAAATCAAATAACTTATCTGAGTTGCCAGACACATGTAGTACCTCTCTGATTCTGGAAGTAGAAATGACCCACCTATATCTTATTCTTTTTCTCATATGTATTTTACCATATTTGACATTTAAATTTTTTTTGTTATGACACCCTTCCTGTAAATTTCATGTACCAAGATAGACATAGGAGAGACAATAACTAATGAGACATTTTGTAAAAGGCCAAATGAATGAAAGAAAACAAGAAGTACTATGTAGAACTTGGAACCGGTATAGCCTAGAAGGAAAGACATGCATTGTGGAAGGGTTGATTGAGGGAGGAGATATTTCAAAGGCTACAGTGCCCAGGGATAGGCACAGTGGTCAGGCTGTGAAGCAGGAGGATCTGATACTGTTATGAATACATTGTGTCGACTGTGGAAAGCTGACTACTGCCCTAAAGAGTAGACACCCCATCCTGTAGGGTAGCAATGAGTTATGATGTGGAAGCATATTTTATTGAGCAGTTATTATGCTCCATCTACTCTTATTTTCTAAAGACTTCATGAGCTATATCTCATTTAAGCCCCACAATAATCCTAGGAGATAGTACTCATTTAACTCATATTTTATAGTTGAGGACACTGAAGCTCAGAAAGTTTGCTCGCCCAAAGTCAAATAGCTAAAAAGCAATACTGCAGACTTCAGAGTCTGCATTCTTTGTCAACTTACTGACAAGCTTCCAGGATAGGAATGGCAGGATCAAAGACCAGTTGGCAATGCATGGGATGTATGTACAGTTGTCCCCTGGTATCCACTGGGGATTGGTTCCAGGACTCCCCTTGAATACCAAACTTCATGGATGCTCAAGTCTCTTACGTAAAACTGTATAGTATTTACCTATAACTTACGCACATCCTCCTGTACACTTCATTTTATTTTTTTGAGACAGAGTCTTGCTCTGTCACCCTGGCTAGAGTGCAATGGTGAGGGAGGCAATAGAGTGACAAAATGGCAATTGCTGGTGTTGGGTGTTGAGTGGGGTCACACTCTACCGCACCGCACACATTTCCTTTTGAAGTTTCATGATCAGTCATACCAATATGGCGGTCGTGATGATCACTGCACTTACAAGTTTAGGATTTATAAAAATGCAATTTTCTTTCTATGAGTACATTCTCAATCACTTTTTGAGCATTCAACTCAGACTTCTATTTCCCTTGAATTTGTGTGGTACTTTTCTGATGGTATATTTCTAATTGTTTCAAAATGGTTGTAGTTAATGGAACTTCTGCTTCAACGGAATATTTGGAATATCACAAACTTTGTCTGTCAATCAGCTATACTAGTGGATTTCAAGCTTTTTTGACACAATACAGGGTAAAAAAAATTTACATAACCCAGCACACATTCATATCCAACTGCTTATCTATTTCACCAAAATCAAATGTTAATAGAAACAATGCTACTGATATTTTTAATTCAATTCTATTTCATTTAGAATTGCTGACTGAAACTCACCAAACAGATTATTGTGGTGACCCACAGATTGAAAACAGCAAGCTTAGCTCGGAGGTCCACATGAGTAGGAGACCATGTGATCAGCTTGGGCCCTCTGGTACTGAGCACAGAACCTAGCATTTAGAGCTTTAGAAACGTTGCAAACAAGAAAGAAGGAATGAATCACATCTATTTGGTAATCATTTATTCTTCTTGATTTGAGAAACATTTGGTATATTCATTGCATGGCAATCTCACTCAGTTTACGCCATCTGCAAATTCAGTACATTTGTTTCCGAGTCCCAAACGCAAGTTAATTGATAATCCCAGTTACAGCACTAATCCAATCATTGCTAAAAATTGGGGAGTAAATCTACAAATTGAGGTTTCAGTCTATAGATTGGGGTTTAAATCTCCTGAAGGTGATAGTCCTACCAAAGCAGAATATCACATTGATTTAGGGAATTTTAACAAGCTGCAAGGAAAGTTAATCTGGAGAACAACAGATTGATTGCAGTCGAGCCTCACCATTCCCACCCCTGCAGTTGCTAGAACATATATTATACCAACTTTAAAAAACATGCATAATGACTACAGAAGCACTTTCTCACAGCCTCTCTCTTCTACCAAGAAAATCTGTGTGACACCTGCAGATGACCTGTGTCTATAACATCCATGACTTAGTATGTTACATGTGTCTTTCTTTCCAAATGGCAGATCTTCCTTGTTGCTTTGCCCAATTGCAGTTTAATTTGGTTCAACTCATTAAAAACCAATAGGCACTGAGGATACAAAATGAATAAGCACGGACTCCGCCCAGAAGAAGAGCGTGATGAAGTAAGGGAGAAAGATGTCTAAACAAATGGTAATTACAGGGTGGGAAAGGCAGACATTGAGAGGATGAGACAAAAGGGGGAATGGTCCTTGACCAAGACAGACAAAGACCCTGCCCGATGGGTGGGGGGCATTTCTCTCGAGCAGCACACCGAATAAATGACTGGTGATTGAAGAGAAAATAACCCCCAAGTGCTTTGTAAATGTTTTGCTGTCAAAGTGAAGTATGCTCGCATTTACTTTTGCTTGTTGAAATGCAAGTGACTGATTTTTGCCTATTAAAATGAAACATGTTTACTGTTGCCTGTTGTTGCTATCCTTATTAAGGTGTGGGTAACAGCAAGAAAGCTGATTGTCTACGTCAAGGTTCTCAGAGTATATAGTCCGTGGGCCTTTGGGGGCTGCAGAGTCTCTTTGCAGGGGCCCATGAGGTCAGAATTCCTTTCATAATAGTACTAAAAAGTTAGTTGCCTATTTGACTATGTTGGCATTTGCACTGATAGTGTAAAAGGGTAGTTATTTGATACTCATCATGTTGACGTTCACACTGTCCTGGAAAGCATTTCCAAAAGAAAATTTGCAGGAAGGCAGCATGGGGCAGCAGGAAAAACACTGTTATTTAGAAGACACAGACTTGATCTTTTGGAGCAGTTGGCCTAGATTAGTGGATCCCAAATTTAGCTGTGCATCAGAATGATTTGGAAAACTTTAAAAAAAATTACAGATTATGTGTTCCCCCAACTCTACAGAATCAATCTATATGTTAATTAGGTAGGATCAGCTCCATATAGAAGCCAGCTAAGATGGAGGTGGGGTTTACACCCCTACCTGGAACTTCAGGTGATCAAGGTGGGCCTTTTGCCTGGTTAAGAGGCCATCCCACAGACTGGGTCAAAATTTTCTTCAGAAAGCTAATATGGTTCTGCTCCTGATGGTCTAGGCTATGATGCATGGCTGCAATGGTTTAATCTTGGAAAAAGATTTTACCACCCACTGCAGACACAATCTCAATAAAACCATGGAACCTCCAACTTGAAGCACGGGACCCCTCTGGTGAGCGCAGCCCCGGGGATCTTAGTGAGTTGGCTTCCTCTCAGCAATGTACTTCCTGGGTTCACTCTCTCTCTCACCTGCCAAGCTGTGCCTCCACACTCCCTAAACCCCCAACCACCCCAGCAGTTGCGGCTGCCTGGATGGGAATTGGAGAGTTGGCGGTGGGCAACAGAATAGGGGCATTGGTGTGTAAGGAGCTGGAGTGGATGCAGCTCCTGAGGAATCAAGGTCAGTTACTTATGGGATGAGGCAGAGATGGAAACCTTCTGGGATGATGCTCTGAGTGGGGAAGGGTAGAAAGGACTCCGTATGTCAGCAATTGCTTCTCTCCCAACCCCTTGTCTTTCCAGTACTGCCTGCCTTCCTGACAACCTTTCATAGCCAATTAGATCAGCATTAAGATGGCAGCGTGAAGACCAGGTGGCTGCTGTCCTAAACCCTGGTGATGGTCAGTTACTGACAGATAAATATGAGTGGGTGTGGATGGCTGGTGTTTGGCACTAGATACGAACCCTGAAGCAGGATGGGTATGGGAGCTACTGATGTGGCCAGAGGGGCGTTAGCCTCTTTGGCAACTCCAAGTCCTGTTGGTTTCCACGTTTCCCAGGGACCGAGGCAAACTACGTTCCCAAGGGATTAGGCAAACCCCTGTGTGTGTGTGTGTGTGTGTGTGTGTGTATGGTGTGCACCCACACATAGGAGATGGGTGGGAAGCAGTTACCCTAAGAGTAAAGCAATGGCTTTGTTTGAGAAGATGACTAGATTCCAAGACAGGTTTGGCCCCATGATTTGAGTAATAGACCAAAAGCTGGATATCTAATTTTAAATTTTCACTGATAATTTCTACATTTTGCTAGTCAAGATATTCTAATCAATACTGAAATAATAGTACCCTGTCTAGAGCCAGCAGGCACTTAATGCTAGATAGAGTTAGCACTTTCTTTGACCTTAGGTTGTAAGCGGGTATCCTGGAATCAGCAGAAAAAGGAAGCAAAACAGAGATAAAAGACAAAAGGATAGCTTTCCTATTCCTTCTTCAGAACAGATTCCCTGACAGTTGGATAAGATTTGCTCTGGCAGTTCTGCGCCCTGGCTAACAAGATAATAATTGCATCCACTCTTACAGGAGGAGCAGAATCCAGCTGTCCTTCCTTGTCACCCATTTCCCGCCAGCTCTGTAAAGAGCTGCAGAAGAAACAATTTGCAACCCTTTCCTCGGTGATTTTTTCCTTCCCCTAATAATGTGGACCTTTGTTTGCCTCCTTGTCCGTGTCACCAGAAATGACGAACTGCAATGCCGTCCCTGTAATGCAAGCTGGATACTGATCAGATGAGTTAATATTTGCCAACACATTTCATAAAGAAACAAGAAAAAAAAAACTCTAATCTGCCTAACAGATCTTAACGGGGGGTCAGTTTTATGTGGAGCTCTCAGTTCCACAATGAATAGTGTCTATAATAAACCTAGGCCAGGCAGACCTGATTTCAAGGAAAGGTTCTGTGAACTTTACCTGCCTCAGGAGAACTGAATTCCAGGAAATTCTTGCTGTAATTAGTAGAACAGGGATAAACAGCAAGACTTTTCTCTGAGCTCAGAGCTATCTTGTCCCTCTGCCACACAGCAAATAGTACAGGGTATTTTTTGATACTAAAAATAAATTGTGAATACAGCAACTATTCTTTAACAAATATTCATCGAGCACCTACAATGCACCAGGTATAATCAGGTATAATTTTATTTTATACAACTTTTACTTCTCTTCTTATTGATTCTACAAATTGCCTATGCACTGATATTTAGGTTCTCTTTTGGAATATTTATTTTGATAAGATTAACATAGCTTTTGCTGATGACATTCTAATTCATCTTTTAATGTCATCTTTCTTAATTATAGACCCCTTTCATAAATACTGCACTAGTCACTTCTATTATTACCTAGAATTTGGATTTTGCCTTTGTTTATTATTTATACATACCGAAAGACTAGTTGACAAAGACATCAACAACAGTTAATTTCTTTTGAAAAACTAGATGTCTCTCTTATGTCCCTCTACAGGAAATACAGGTAATTTGTTACACGTGAGAAATACAGCCTCCTTTCACCCAACTGAAAGTCTCGAGAGCTAAATGAGAGGAAACATAAATGTATTAGAAGATAATGTGAGTGGACTGCAAACTGTAAATAAATGGGGAAAAGAGGGATTTTTATTATCGGCAGGCATATGAACATAGTGTAATTGCCAGCCTCTTCACTGTTGCCCCAGTGATGGAAGTTCAAAGTTGACGGCGTCATTTCTCGTCCTCCCATGTGTGCACGAGCTCGTTGGCAGGTGGCGGTCTGCCTGCCGAGAATCCAACACGAGGAAATGGGCTCCTGCAGCTTTTGCGGGAACTCATAATTAATATTCCCGAGTCGAAGGGGGAGGACATGTTCTGTGCAATGAAAGCTGATAAGGCTATGTGTCTAAGATGCTGGTTTGGGTGGACCTAACTCTAATAATTTTCCTTTTTTTTTTTTTTTTTTTAACAATTTTTAATGCCTTTTGTTTTCTTTGCAAGAATTCATTCTGGTAGATTTTGCTTCACACATCTTGGGAGGGGTCTTCAGCCCAAACGAGGAATTTTTCTCCTGGAACCATTAAATTTGGGGGATGTTGTAGCCTCAGGAGAGTCCATTCTCCATCCCAGTGGTTTTTAGGGCCATGGCTGGGTTCTCAAAGTAGTTTAAGAATTTTAGATTGCCACCCAAATTGTACCTAGGGTGGCCAGCATTTCCTCTATTTGTGGGATAAACTCAAGGGAGAAGTGATAGAATTGTGTCTAGGTGGCAAAGATAAAGAGAGAAAGTGTTCCCAGGGGAAGGCTTTGGGGCCCTGCACGAGCACAGCATCCGGCCCCAAGACCCCCAGGGAAAGCAGGACTGAGCGTTTCCTGCTTCAGAACCACTGCAGTTTCCTGTGCTGATTTAGAGGTCACTCTCGGTGGCTGCCTGCCCCTCCCTCCATCCATCAGACCTACAGCTTGGCTTTGTCCCCTTCATCACAGGGTCTTGTATGACCAGCGGACTACGCTGACCTTCATACTACTTGTCTGCCACAAGGGGGTGTCACATCTGCCCTGCCCGCTGACTGCTGGGCCACCCGACATGGACAGCTCAGTCATTCCAGACTCCTTTTCCACCCTCTGCCTTTGGGTGTCTGAGCCCCCAGACTCACTGTGTCGTCACCAGTCGACCATGATTCGACTCGTAAAGTCCAGCCTTCACCACTGGATTCCATTCAGCCTCATGCCGTAGTCCCTGGTGACAGCAATGGGGATGAATCCAGAACACTTTCTGCCTTCATCTTAGTTGACCTGGTAGCGACATGTGCACATTTCTTCCGTGAAACATGTGCTTCTCTTGGCCTCCGTGACCCACTCTCTATTTGTTTTTTTCCTGTCTTTCTGTCCAGTTCATCTTGGGTGGCTCCTCCTCCTCAGCTCTAAAGCTACTTTGTCAGATTTATTCCTTGGCCTTTTCCACCGCCCTCTTTATTCCCTGGGGGAATCTTCCCTAATTACGCAGCTTTATAACCCAACTTATCAGTTAGCTACTGCAGCAATATTGCTGTGTGGCAGATTACCCTGAAACTGCGTCAGACAGAAGTTAGCATGTTCTGAGCAAGGAAACTGAGGCTCAGTGAGCAAAATTAGCTTCTAGGGGACAGAAGCGATGTGAGCCTCCAAAGCAGATTCCCAAGTCACTGAACATTCCTCTGTATTCTGAACTTACAAACAAAGGATCCTTCACATCTCATTTCTATCAAGAGCCAATGGAGAGCTATCATATTTCAAAACCATTTTTAAAAACTCTTCCATATTTCTGTTCTCCAAAATTCAGTACAAACAGGCCATTAACATTTCTTGTTAACTGCCTTTATTTGATTCTTAAATGAGAGCTTTTGCCCCTGTCCTACAATTATAATGTTATACTGAAATCCCCTTCTCGTTCCAAAGGGTCCATCTTTATGAAATGATTAATGATGTCTGCATTTTCAAGTTCGGTATAATAAAACGTTACTAATTTGGAATAAAGGAGGTGTCCATTAGGATTCTTTGGTGGCATGTAGCAGCAAATGATTCTGGCTAATTTATAGAACAGAGGAATTGATTGGAATAATAATAACCAACACCTGTAGCACTTGCTCAATCAAAGCACTGGACTCACTAATTTCTAGATCAATTTCTATCTGATGAGTACTGTTATTGGCCTCACTTTATAGATGTGAAAACCAAGGCACAGAGAAGTTAAGTAACTTGCTCCAGGTTGCATAGCTAGGGTATGGCCACATCTGGATTTGAACCCAAAGCCATGTGATTCCAGAGTCTAGGCACTGTAGCCTGTCCAAGGATATGGGACAGTCATAGACTTGAGGGGAAATCTGCAGAAGCAGGATCAGCAGAAGGTAGAAACGAGGACACAGCAGAAAACTGTCACTGGAATAAACTCTAATCATCCCCAAAGCTCTTGTGTCAATTTAAAGGCTCCAGATCAAAGTCCTGGGAGAGACGCCCGGGTGGCCCTTGACAAGGAGAAGGCAGCGCACTTTGATCGACAGTTCCACCAAAGCTGAACACAAAGGGAAGAACTGATTCCCCAGGAGGCAACAGAAGCATTGTAAAAAGAAAAGGAATACATTTAGGAAGAGTGAGCAGAAAAAAATGCCCATTACCCAAAGCATGAAGAAAAGATTTCTACAGCGTTGTGTGGGAAATCCCTCAACTGCCTTAAAAACATGTCCTCGGTATACTCCTTTACTTGGAAGCGATGTCCCTGCTCCTTCCGGTCCCCTGCCCACCCACAAGGCCACTCTGCAGAGCCCATGTTTTCCCACTGACTTGGATCCTGCCTCACTCAAATCTCTGCCATCAGGGAAAACTCCTTCCTAACCCATGCAGCTGCTGATTTCTACATAGCTCTGACTTGCTAACACTGCAACTTCTTGAAAAGACAGCGTCCAATCCCCACGCTCCTCCTTCCTGCCCAGTTACTCCCAAATCCATGATGTTGCTTCTTTCTTTGTCATTCCCGTCATTCCACTGAAACTGCCCTTGCTAAAGTCACCAATGACTGGACTTTGCCAAAACAAATGAATAGTTTCTCTCCTTATCTTTGTTGACTTCTCTGCAGCACTTGACCTTTTGACCACTCTGTCCTTCTGGAAGCTCTCCTATCTGAGATACGCTTTGACTTGGCCGTCTGTCCTCTTTTCTCTCCATAGGTCTCCTTCTTAATGCCATTCTTGGGCTCTTTTTTCCTCACTTCATTTCCTAAATGTTGGCATTTCCCAGACCTTCGGCTCTTCTCACTCTACACTCTCAACCTGGGGGACCCAGTTACTCACATGTTCATAAATCTCAAATCCATCTCTAGCCAGGACTCCCTATTCACCTCCAAAATAGCAGTTTTCCATTTCTCATTGATATATGAAATTCATTATGTCTAAAACTCATCCACTTTGAGCTCTAAGGATGTTCCTCCTTCTTAATTTTCTCAGTGAATGTGACCTTCATCTCCTCACCCAAGCTGGAAATTTCAAAGCTATTCTTACTTCTCTCTGCTTATTCTTCAGGTCTAACTAACCACCACGTCTTGCAGATTCTTTCTTTGTAATATCTCTGGCATCTACTCACCTTGTCTCTGGTCTTCCTACTCCTGATTTAATGCAGGCTCTTATCTTGCCAGAATAATTTCAAGAACTTCCTAAATATTCTCTCTGCCTCCAGTCTGTACCTTCTTCAATTCCCTACATTGCTGCCAGAGAGATTTTTTCTGAAATGCAAATATGATCATGTAACTCTCAGAATTCAGATCCTTCAATGGCACCCACACATTTCATGATGAAGTTCAAATTCTTGAGCTTGGCAAGTCTCTTTGAGATGAGGCTTCTGTTACCTCTTAAGCCTCATGCTCTTGTTAGGGCCCCCAGAGCCTTTCAATCCGTCCATTGAGAAGGAATGACGGCTGCTCAGATATGTCGTGGCCTTTCTGCCTTCACCCACGCTGCTTCTTGTTTCTGGAATGTTCCCTGTATTGAACTGAATACTGTCCCCTAATATTTCAGTCCACCTAGAACCCGTGAGTGTGATCTTACTTGAAAATGAGGTCTTTGTAGATATAATCAAGTTAGAATTAGGTCATACTGGGTCAGGATGGGCCCTAAATCCAACATGACTGGCGTGCTTATAAGAAGAGAGAAATGTGGACATAAACACAGACACACAGGGAAGAAAGTTCTTTGAAGATCAAGACAGAAATTGGAGTGATGCGTCCACAAACCAAAAAAAATGCCAAGGGTTGCTGACAACCAGAAGAAGTTAGGAAAAGAAAGGGCATGGAACAGATCATCCCTCAGAAACACTGGAAAGCACCAACCCTGCTGACAGTTTGATCTAGAATAAATTTCTGTTGTTTTAAGTCACCCAGTTTGTGTTAATTGTTTACAGAAGCTCCAGGAAATGAATACATCCTCCCTACTCTTTATTCCCTTGCTAACAACCCAACTCAACTCAGCCTTTCCTCCTCTGGGAAGCCTTCCTTGAACATTCCCATCCCCAAGCCATCCCAACCCCTGATTTACATGCCTTTCCTCTGGTCTCTCATTGGATCTATGTATATCTCTATCATAATGCTCTGCTATGCTGCTATTATCTTTTTTTTTTTTTTTTTTTGTCTCTCCAGAAAGAGAGAGGAGAGAGAGAGAGGGAAAGAGCGAGAGCCTACCCGAAACCTCAGTAACCTGCACAGCGTGTGTAAGAAAAGAAAAGGAGGGCAGCTACATGTTTGAAAAGAAGCATGATTTTATTTTACTTGAATAGAGTATTACAAACCATTAAGTAGAGTGGAGTGGATGTAAGTTAATGGGAAAAATAAGATCTCATGTAAGGTCAATAATGGCTAACACATTGCCCACAAAATTACTTTAACAGAAAAGCATAGCTGTTTCTATTACTGAGGTTAATTTTCTTTCCCTAGCACTGAGGAGAATGATGTCCATGCTATCACAAATCACGAATTATTTGCTTTGAATTAGTTTTACTGCTTTGAATAGCAGTTTATAATAAAAACCAATATCATATGAGGATCTAAATACTAGAAATATCCTCTGTAAACAGTAAGATAACTGGAAGTCAGGGATGTTTGCAACACGCCTTGTTAGTTTGGCCATGGAGGAGGTGTGGTCTCTCCCCTGCTTCAGTGGTGCACGTCCTTTATTGGGATAAACCCATGGGTTTGTAAGAGCTCCTAAGAAAGGAACAATCCAGAGTGTGTAGACTGTTAGCCTGAGAAATCACTTGTCAGAAGCACAGGCACTTTAGTCACTAAAAATTATTAATACTTCTTCATGGCCTGAGGTGGCTTAGGGAGCTATTCCCACTTTGTTGTCATGGGAATCATGAATCACAGCCTCAGAGTTTACACTAAAGACCTCACAAATCTATGAAAATTTGCCTAATCAAGACAGCATAAGCTGGACCTGTTTACTTTGAAGAATTCATTAATTATTTGCCACGCATGCAATTCTATTACCCTCAGATGGTAATGGAAAGCATTATTTTTTCCCTAAAAGTGATAAGAACGCTGTCCACATATGTTCGGGCCTAAGACGACCACCGGTTATTCATAGTCGAAAAGCGAGCTAGTCTCTGAGTTTTTAACAACAGCAGTGAAAGGAAGTGGGAATTAGCAGGAACACCAATTTGCAAAGTATGAAAGCTTTTCAATAAAACTACAGTTTCTGTTCATGGTCTTAATAAAGTTGCACAGATGAATGATGTCATCAGGTGGGTGTTGAGCATTGTAAACTATGGGTGATGGTGATTCCCCAAATCTTGTGTTCCACTTTCTGATTCCTTGTTCTCTGTCTGGGGCCTACTTCAGAGTTGACTTTTCCCTGGTGCTTGCCTATGTTCTGTCTTTATCACAGCAAGTACGCTTTCTTTTCATCTGAGAATTCACCTCATCATATTCAGGAAGCTTTCTTTAAAAAAATTCTATAGTTCTTTTGTCTTTTTTTTTCTTCATTTTTTTTTTTTTTTTTAGAATGTGACCCTAATTTCAATGTATTTCCATTTCCTATGTGGATGTCCTCTTATACATTAATTCCCTATTTTTCTTTCGTTCCTTGTTACTGGTGCTAGGAACTTCTCGACTTTCAGAATGAGTAGAAAACAAAAATCTCTAAGAAAGAAAAGTCACGAAGTACTGATAGGGAAAATATGTGCTTTCTCTCGTTATAATAAAGATATAAGGACACATTAAAAAAAAAGAACAAAAGCAACTGTTAATCTTACAAGGATTTTGAAGGTGGAATCACAAAAATAGTTACAAAGCAAATTATTTTAAAAATCTATGACTCCAGCCTCAGGATGCTGAAGAATTCAGCACTGAACTCAACAGAGAATTGGAGTGAATTCAATAAATATGCATTGAGGCTTTCTATGTATAGGGCACTGTGCTAAGTTCTGTGTGGACTGTACAAAGATATATAAAAGATATATAAAAAGCCGCTCTGCAAAACTGAGTATTTCAGGGAAGATATATCCCTAAAAATAACTCTTGTACTAGAATTATAGAGGAAAGTGCTATGGGAGTACAGAGAGCAACTGGTTAGCACCAGGGTGAACTTAGGCATTTTGGAGGTGTTGGTAAAGATTTAAAAAATGTATGCATATAATTTTATTTGGTTAAGCTCTTGAAATCTGGAGGTTGTATGTTACAGAAGGTAGCTTCCTGTAGTTAATACATCTAAACAGACTGAATTGAACTGTGTACTACTTCCTAGCACAGGGTAAAGATTTGAGCTGAGTTTTAAAAGCTGAGCCTTTGGGCAGAGGGAAAAACCTAAGCAAAGGTTCAAAGACAAGAAGATACAGACTTACTATGGTTTATGTGGTCCACTGTTACCTGGAACCGAAGAGTATATGCAGGAAGAGAGCTGGGGTGGGGAGTCGCTGGGGTGGAGGCTGGGATACTGACTCGGAAATTCAGCTCTGGGACCAAGTCTATCATGGATAGACTTCAAGGCCAGTTATGAAATAGGATTTAATTCCAGAAGTTATTTCAAAGTTCTGTAATTTGAAATGAGTTAAAAAAACAAATGATTCCATTAAATAAAATGTAGACTGAAAGAGAAGAGAAAAATGTTGGGCATGTTTAGAAGTATTCTTGCATATTAGGAAAGTCATAATAATCTCTAAAGTGAAGAAAGACTAAAGGGTAATTCCACGATAATCTTGATTTTTACTGACTTCTGTAAATATAGAGGAAAATTTGTGCATGTTTCAGTGTTTGGCTGGCACACTTATATCAAATGATGACAACATTTTCTTGGGAATGCCCACAATGTTTGATTAATCCTTCGAGCATATGGAATAAGGTACCATTGCATTTCAGTGACACGAGGGTCCTTAAAGATCACCGAATCCTGCTCTGTGCATGGGATGGGTTTTCTCAGAGTCATCACAGATGTCCCTGAGCCTTGCCTGTTGTCTCACTGTGACTCCTTAATTACACACATGTTTAAGGTGGCCGATTTGAGAAGAGATGCAATATATGATCCTGAAAAGAGGGACTTGTTTTTTCTCTTGGCAGAGGAAAGTGGCTCTTGCATGAATCCAAGCTGAGAGGCTGGGCTTCCTAGATAAAAATTATAGAGTAATCAATATGACACAAACAGGCTTGATGGTGGCTGTATGCTGTCTTTGTCACTCATTCTTAAGAAATTGCAAAAGTGTGTCTATTAAACCAATATTCTTTTTCATTTTTTTCTTCATCACCAATGATTTCCTGGCTCTATGAAGTTTTCATAAATGCATCTCATTGCCACCTGCAGCTGAAACTCAGCTTTAGTGCATTGTTGTTCTTATCCTGTGTACCTTGATAGGATGCTACTTGGGCCTGGAGGACAGGAATTTGTTTTTCCATGCGGGACACTCTCCTGAGAGTTACTGAAAAACAGTATGCTCTTGTCAGAACAGTATGCAGTTCTTCTAAAACTAGGGATGAATGTTTTACCCTTTAAAGGTCAGGAGATGTTATTATGCAGCAAATTTAGCCTATGATTTATCTAAAAAAAAAAAAAGGCAACATCACAATTAACCCTCACAAGGTCTGGGTTACATTTTTTAAAATCCCTAAAGGATGTTGAAAACGAGGATAAATTTTCAATAACAATACTATTAATAGCTCCTACTTTTAAACCCACTGTATATTAGAGATGACACTGAGCACTGTGTCTTATTTATTCTCCAGGGCAAGCCCACAAGGAAGGTATTAGTTTTTTGGTTTTAAGATGAGGAGTTGGAATTTTATTCCTCGTCCACCTTGAAATCTTGGTATCGTTTTCAGCACTGGTCACCTCTCGCTGACATTCTCCCTTGTCAACTTTTCTTTCCACTTTCAGATCATCCCTTTGTAGTTTTAGATCAAACTAATTCCTTCTCTGACTGCTAAATATGGGTTTTGCCAAGAATTCTCTTCTTCAATCCTCTTCTTCCTTTCCTTGGTAATCTCTTTTACTCTCAGGATGTCTAACTGACTCTAATTGCTGTCAAACCAGGTATTTCCCTTTTCCTCACTTCCGGGTCCTCCTCCATTCTACCCAAACTGGCCAGATATCGGACCTGCATATTGGGCCAGGATCCCAAACTCAACGTCCAACATTAGACTAGACATCATTCTGCCAAAACAGACTTCCGCTCTTGACATATCTACTTCCGGTCATGGCGCCAACGTTCTCCCAGTCAAACCCTGGAGTCGTTTTGACAGATTTTGCTCCTTTACCCTCTAGAGTCATGCAGTCACCAACCCCTGTTGCATCTCTGCCAGAAATATTTGCAACTTCCTTTCCAACCGCTGAGATTCCACTAACAATGCCTGTTATATTGATATAGCTCTTTAAAATATACGAAACTCCCACAGATACTATTTCTTCTAATTTCCACATTAACTTCATACATAAAACACCTGAGACTTTAGAAACCTATGTGATTTGTTCCACCATGTAGAAGCAAAGTTAGGACGTGATCCCAGCTAGGTCCGCTGACTCCTGGTTTCCAGTTGCGATATGCCACCAACTGCTTCCACCCAGTCATGCTGGAGGTACAGTTGCCTCGCACAGTCTCTACTTTGCTCCAATGCATTTTATATAATCAGTAATAGTCCCTGTCTAATAATCACTGGCAAATGACATCTTTTAAAAACACAGATCTGATCACATCACTCTCAGCTCAAAGATCCTTCAGTGGCTCCTTATACTGACAATATTCTCATTCTTTAACCTAGAGCTCTCCAACACAATTTGTTACTTCCAACACAGTTTTGGAACTTTGGAACAGTACTTCCTTTAACCCCACTATACTTTAGCCAAATTGAACGACCCTCAGTTGTTCAAACGTGCTTGAAGCATTTGCCTGCATTCCTCTGCTCGGGCCATGGCCCCTGGAATGGGTTCTTTGCCTTTGAAAATGCTACTTGTCCTTTCTTTCTTTCATTTACTAATTCCAAAGCATCCGTGTAGGTATCAGTAGTATATCAGGGACTGGGCTAGGGATGGGGAAAAGCCAGAGAATAAGGCAGAAAAGATCCATTTCTGAAAGAGCTTAGAATCTACCAGAATCTCTAAGTTTCAGGACAAATGCCACACTCTCCACAAAATAATCCTTTCCAGATACCCCTGGCAGGAAGTGATGACTTCCTCCTCTCAGCAGCCACAGTACAGTGATGGAACCTCTATTACAGGATTTACCATAATCTGATTGAATTATGGTTTTTCGAGCCATATGCCTTATCTCTCACACTACGTTATAAGCTCCATTTTTGATAGGGACTCTGAGAAGCTCAATATTTAGCCCTCAGAGCCTATAGTGCAGCGCTTGCCATGTAATAAGACCTTGATCAATAATTTTGGAATAAATAATTTCTTTCAGTGTTTGTGAACATGAGATTTGGGAGAGGAGCAGCATGCCCCGTTCACACAGACATAGCAGAGGACACAGCGAGCACACACTGTCCCCCACACCCTCACCAGATGGTTAACGTAGCGTTATTTTAGGCAGCGGAATTGTCAGCTGACATGCCAGGTCCCAGGACACTTGCCTCCGTCCATTTAAAGAGAGTTTTGAGATAGAAACTAACCCAAGACTTCTGGACATCAGAGTGCAAATCTGTTCCGTCTGCACATTTTTCTGTGTCAATAAACAGGGAACAGGATTAGCATTCTCTCCATATGGCCTGCTTTTCTGACCTCAGAACCAGGAGGATGCTATACCTTAGACTGTAATGCGAGGCTGAATTTTGTTTTTAAGAATTAAAACAGTTCACATAGCATCATATTTACTCTTTCTTGGTGCATAGGTCTATGAGTTTTGACAAATGCTTACCCATAACCACCCCCACAACCAAGACACAGGATGCTCTTATCCCATCCCCCCGCCCCAAGAAATTTCCCTCGGTGACTCCTTTGTGGTCAAACTCTCCCTCACCTTTACCACTCATCTGTTCTCCACCTGTGCAGTTTTATTTTCTACAGAATGTCATATAAATATCGAAGTACATAACTGTTTGAGTCCAGCTTCTTTAATTAGCATAATATATTTGAGATTCATCCCTGCTGTTGTGTGTATTGATAGTTCGTTCCCTTTTTATTGCTGGGTAGTGTTTCATGGCCTGAAAGTGCCACTATTTGTTTATTCACTTCCTAGTTGAGGGACATTTGAGTTATTTCCTATTTTTGGTGATTATGAATAAAGCCACTGTGACATAGGTGTTTATGTTACCATAGGCTTTCATTTCACTTAAAAAGAGTGGGATTGCCAGGTCATATGGTAAGTGAAGGTTTAACTTGATGAGAAACTGTCAAAATACTTCTTCACAGTGGCTGTGCCATTTTGTGTCCCCTCTACCAACATAGGAGCATTCCAGTTGCTCCACATCCTTGTCAGCACTTGGTATTGTCAGGATTTTTTTTTTTTTTGTCTTTGCCATTCTAGGTGTATAGTGTGGGATGGAATTTTAAAACTTCATCTTTTTAGAACCATAATATTTCCACTTTCATATTGCCCACACTCAATACTTCCTCCTCTCTCTTCATTTGGTTCTTTGTACGATCTTTCCCACCAGAGTACAGATTTTTCATGGGTAAGGAACAAGTCTTAGTCATCTGTGTATATACGAAGCTCTGTCACCCCATTTCAAGGGCAAGGATTTGTAACAATAGGCAAATAACACATGCTGCTCACATACATGCTCCTATATGATCAGATTTCATGAACATACACAGTGACACAATTAATGCATCCAAAGCCTAACCTAGTATAGCCTAATTTTATCAAATGTGGAATACTAAAGGAATTTTAATAAAACTATGCACTTTCTTCCCTTTTTATGGATGTTCCCATTTTTATTTGCTTTTGTGGGTATTTGCATGAAAAAAATAGGCTTTTGTTTGCTTGCTTTACCAAGGGGTAAACTGGAAAACATGATTGGGACAGTGAAATATTTGAGCAATGTATTTCTTGTGCCTATACAAAAGGCAAGATTTTTATTACCAGTAACTGATTATGGATTATTTATTTATTTTACAAATTAGATTACTTACTTGTATTTCAGTGTGCTTTTTTAGGTGAGAAAGAAAACAGTGGAATTACAAGGGAGACTCCTTTACCAAGGGGTAAATTGGAAAACATGCTCAGAATAATGAAATATTTGAGCATGTAAATATCATTTATCAAGTGAGTTGGGACAAGAAAAAGAAGTTGGGAGTCACTGATAAATACTCAAAGAATCTTGAAAATGAAAAGATTTTCAGAAGATCCAGAGGCCAACCTCCCATTCACTGTAGGAATCCTGACTATAGCATCTGGCCAAACACTTCCACTGTTGTTGGTAAGCTCCCCAACACATACGGCACCAATTCGTACATCCTTCCAAGCAAGAGTCTCACCACAAAACAAAATAAAACAATAAAAGAAGCTGAGGTGGCAGCTCCTTTCTAACTGAGCTTTCGCTTTTCTGTAACATGATATTATACGAACTTTCTGTAGCACCTACGGAAATCTAAAAATGGAATTTGGAATCTATTGTGGCAGAAAATATGTTCATCACTACATCACCCAGCCATGCGCAGAGTTAATTAATGGCTCATTAATTTTTATATTGCAGATGATACAGACTTTGAAGTGTTGACTTCAGTGGCTTAAATGACATGAATCTTGGTACTTTCTTCACAGTTTACCTCTTCTGAAACTTCAGTTTTTGAATGGAAGCAAAACAACTTATAGGTGCATATAGAAGAAAATGTGTAGGAGTCTGTAGAATTACATAGAAAACTTCTTAGTTGTAATCCACGAGCAGGATGCATTAGGAATCCTTTGGTTGAAAGGCTTTTTGTAGAAAAAAGCGAGAGACTTCCTGACTGTAAACATTTCTCTTTTTTATTGGCTAGCTTCTGTAGTGGTTTTGTACAAGGTGCCAACTTAGATAAGATGGAAACCAGTTCCCAGAATGCCCTTTGCTAAATTGTTCTTCATTACAGTTAACTGCAAAGGAAATGCATGCGAGATTTGGAAGGTAGAAGTGAAACAGCAGCGTTATGCTCTGAAGGTCAGTGTAGAGCACCAAGCGCAGCTCACGACCTCCCAGCTCACCTTGATGTCAGGTAGCGGCCAGCCTGCTGGCCCTCTGCCTCCCACCAGATCGTCTCCTTCTGCTTCTGGGCCAAGTGCATGAAGGGCTTTGCAGCGAAGAGTACCGGCTCCTTCTGTGGTTCTCCGGGTCAGGTCGTTGAGGTTGGAGGAGATATGAGTCAAACACAGGTTCCAGTTTGTCTTTATAGGTTTCGGTTTGTCTTGCAGGATCCAGTTTGTCCTTGCTTAGCTCCACCTCAAATCTCACTTTTCTCCCCAACTGCCAGCTCTGCGAATCTACGATGACATCAACCCCATACCAGATGCAAAAGCAAGGGCAAAAGCAAGGGCAAAAGCTCCCACAATTGTGTAAGGTCTAAAACTTATATAATTAATCCATTATTTCCATATCACCACAGTGGTTCTGCTTCCCTAAGTGATACGGCTTCCGTTAAATCTTTCCTGTTCAGACTTGGTTACAAATATTCCTTTGTACGTGCCTTTTTTTTAAATTTATGATAGAATCAAATGAAATAGTACTGATTTATTAGGCCTAAGTATGTCATTTTATTTTACCTTGTTTTTGAGATGGAACTTGGATTACGCTTTTTTGCTCCATTCCCCTCAAAAGTAATAAGCTGAGGAACAGGGAGTTTGCTCTGTAACCAGAGAGCAGAGAAAAACTGACAAACTAGTTTGGACTTCGGTGCAATCACTAGGATTAAAAACCATCTGAGCTAACTAGCCGTTGCTTCAAAATACGTTTTAATGTGACACTTGGGAAGTTACTCATGATAAAATATAAACATAAAAAATTTGAAAACAAATTCAATGGATCAGTTTTATCACCATGTATATGCATTGAGAGGAAATAAGTACTGCCCTGAGTGCTTCAACCTCTTTACATAAATTCCTAATCTTTTATTTAATTTCTTAAGATCTGATGGTCCTTCCAGGCAGGGACAAATCTTTGCATCTTTACATTTTCCCATATTGTCACACAGGAAAGCCCTTATTAAACGTCAATTGCACTAAGTAAAGAACAAATTTCAGTTTCCTGTTTTTTACAGAAAAGAAAAGAGCAGCAGGCTACGAGCAAACCACCACTACCAACTGCATCCTCTGATGCTTTTCTCACTATTATATAGAAACTCCCGCAGGAAACCACAGCTATATCCTTTTCAACACTACAGCAAAATCTTATGAATTGCTGGCGACCGTAAAATAGCTATAGTGACATTATATAAATGCTTATGACAATTTCTGCTCACCACATTCAAGTGCTTTAACATTTTACTAATGTTTCTCAATGACAAATTCCCAAGGAAATATAGTCATAATAATAGTTATACCTTACCCACTTTTTAGGGGGGTAAATTATATGAAAAAACAATAAGCACGATTGAAACTCAACTCTCCTGCCTCAAAATAGCTGATTTTTAAAAAAAAAACCCTAAAGAACTCAGGTGTTAAAATTCCTCAGATGACTCACTTGTAAAAATTTCTAACTGACCAGACATGTATTAACGTTAAACTCTTCCCCAAATCATGAAAGCACTAGTTTTTTTTTTCTTTGTATTCAAAATGGCTCAAGAATTAGACATTTCTAGCTATGAGATGTAGGAGAAACTCCTTTTGTCCATTCTCACATGTAATCTCATTCAGGATGGACAGCAACACACCTTTCACATTTGTGATATGAGCCTTGATCATGCATTTTATCAATGAAGGGACTTTCCATTGAAGCACTTTTAGTTGTTCAGGAAGTTCAAAGAAATGACTAGGTGGCAGAAGCCCAGGGCTTTCAAGGGCTTTAACTTCAATGTGAATCTCAGACGTGGATACTCATTTAACACAAAAGTCAGAGGTATGGAAGTCCACAGCTCTTGTATGCCCACGTATGCCCACGTTACCTGGTACATAAGTTCTCCAAAGGGTATTTGTTTACTGAGGATATTTGTAAATGAATGAAGATATCCGTGCTTGGCAGTGAGGGACAAGGAGAGATAAAAAAAAAGGGTCTCTCTATGTTTCAACAAAGGCTGAAGAGACCTGAAAGTCAGAAAACAAGCCCAAGAATGAAGAAAAAAACAGTAAAATTGTTAAAAAAAAAAAAAAAGAAAGAAAGAAAGAAAGAAAGAAATGGAGCACGTTAGAGCTAGAATTGATCTTACAGATTTCTAGACCATCCTTGTCATTTCTAGAGAGAGCCTGAGGTGTCTGAGGGTAACGACATGACTGTGTATTGCTCTCACAGAGGGTGGCATTTGTGTACCCATTTCATGACTTTTGCCTTACATGCTTATCTAAACTATTTTTTTTTTTTACTTCATGTTTTTCATTAAGTTGACTTTCACTGGTGCACTAGTTGAAAATATTAGCCTCATCCTAGGAAATAGTATCTGTGGAATCACGGGGTTAATGTGTCAGTTATATATTTTTCATGAAACCTATTTTAAAATATATACTTCAAAATGTATTCTGAACATATTTCTAAAATAAATTCAGAACGATTAAAATAAAAAGCAAATCTGCATTTCCCCTAAGATCCTCTCACAGGTCACTGCTGGAAATTCTAACTTTAAACAACAGTGCTCTCCACAATGCTATGTCCTAGAACAAGGGTTTTCAAATGTTACAAGGTGGTAAAAACATTGCAGATTGTTGACAAGGGTCCAGTAAGAGGACTAAGGCCTGTAGGCGACTTCTGTCAATTCTTTTTTGCTAGGGGAAAAAAAAAATCAATTGCTTATTAAGGAACTAAAAAGAAAAAAAAAAAGGCAGAAATCATGGCTTTTTTTCTTTTTTACAATTAGTGGATTTCTATCTTCAAAGTGCACAGAGATACATATATTCTTCCTTCTATTCAGTAGCATTAATTCATTAGAACTATAATTTTAAGAAGGAATTTGTCTCAAATGGGTGTCCTATGCATACATTACCATTTTTTTTGGTCTTCCATTTGCAACTACAATACGTAGCTGTAAGCTATAATACGGAGTTACTTAACTTTCATAAGTAAATGAATGTCTATGATTAAAACATCAATCACGGAAACACTAGTTCTATAAATAATTCCTAAGTCCAAAGTCCGTAGGCAGAGTTAAACAAAGACACATGCCTGGTTTTTCTTGCTGTGCACGTGTGTTTGTGTGCACACACACGTGACTGTATGAAATGTGTTTGGTTTTTCTTTCGAGAAACAAAGAAATGTTGTTTGCTGAACGTATGTGTCACCTGGCTATTTTGATAAAAAGTTATATTTGTCGATTTTATCACCTACGCACCGATCTATAAAGTTTTAACCTAAAATCTCTGTCCTTGAACTCACCCAGTTTCTTTAAAAAAGTCATCGCTGATTTAGAAGCTCTCACGTTTGTTTTTTTAAGCAACACAAAATGAAATCCAAGATAGAAGAAAGCATTCCATAAAATCCTGCTGCTTCCTCATATTTTGACCCAATGTTAATAATTTCTGACGTTACCGACACTCAACAGAACACTGCAGTGTAGCATTGTGTGAAGCACGAGGCTTTTGGAGTTGGACAACTCCGAATTCACAAACAGTTCAATCAATTACCATCCCTGGGACCCCGGGCAAGTTATTTAATGTTTCCTCACCTCTAAAATGGGGAAAATAATAGTACAAACTTCATAGATTTGTTTAAATGAGAAATTTTATGAGGATGCCACTGGCAGAGAAGTCTAAGAATAAAGTTGTGAAACAGTAATATCTATCCATAGTCTATCCCTCATCTATTTCCTTTGGAAGGTAGATGGACAAAGATAAATTTATTAAGGTTTTCTTATGCTCTAGAACCAAGACTGCAAAGTGCCTCAACCGGTTTCTTTTAGTCTCTTGCTTCCTCTTTACTGAATTCTACACCCTTTTCTCTCATGTGTTTCGTTGGTCTTTCATTCTTTTCCACTTAACCATCATTAATCCTACAATCAAGATTCCCTTCCTTTCCTCTCATTTCTCCTACACCACCAGCCCGCGGGCTGCAAGGCAAAAGAGGTTCTCCTCTTGGTCAGGGCAAATGCACAGAGATGGAATCACTCTTGCCAGGCATTCCAGAGATGTGAATTACCCCCTTGAACTTCCAGGGTCACAGGTGCACACCTGCTTTAAAGGAAGAGGAATGAGCATCTCCTTAGAAAAAACAGACGGCAAGAGGGCGTGGAGTATTTCGCACAGCAGCTATGCAAACAGCGGCATAGTTTCAGTACCCAGGAATGGGTGCATTCCGCAATAACAATCTGATTCAAGATCACCCCCCCAGGGGCGGAGATGATTCCTGATAGTCTAAACAATTATCTTAAAAGTCTTAACACACACTAGTGCATCACTAACAATTTATGAGCAAGGATGAAGTGCCAATGACAGCAAATGATTTATTAAAGGAATCATTTAGAGTAGTTTTCTAACTCTCTCTCTCTGTTATCCTAATCTTAATAATAGTTATTTCTATAATAATGTCATTCTCATTCATCCCACTTGCATTTGTAGATGTTTTCTTGAATAGGAAAAAAAAAAAGGAATGAAGTTACATTAAGGTCCTGGTACACTTATGAGGATGAAATTTCTTGTAGTATACGGACCAGCCATCAGAGAAACTTCTAAAATTTCCTAATCCTACACCTACCCCCCACTTTGTCACTTTTGCATCCTTCTGTTTCTGAGCTGTTTCTAGCAGAATGAAGTTGAAAATGCATGTGTCCGTGTTTTTATTTTCTGCAACATTAAGGAAGTGTGGTCTGGGAAAGGCTTCCTCTAGTTTTCAAAGTTGGACTTGCTGGGAAGAAAAGAACCCAGGTGTGGCGAGCAGGTGATGAAGCTGTGAAGAGGAACGGAAATTTAGCAGAATTGTTCGGGCAAACAGGAAGGAAGAAGGAGGTACAGGGGGTGTGTGGCTGGGACAGAGGAGAGACCTTGTTTGTTAGGCTGTTAGGGGAATTCTCTGAGATCCTGACCACGGCGAGAGCCCATTTTAACTTTGCTGAACCGTATTTATTAGTAAGTTTATTCCGGTAGTCTGAGAATTATTTGAGAGTTAAGACTACGTTTGGTTCAACTTTGGATCCCAGTGCATAGCACAGGGTTGAACATATATATCAAGTGCTCAATACAGATTCAGTAAATGATCCAAGGAAATCACCTTCCTTAGATCAGGGCTTTCCGCCAACCCCATTCCACATTCTGTATCTTGCCTCCTAAATAAACTCCTATCTCCAGTTGGAGGCAAACTGTTCTTGAATTTGCAAAGCAGAAGAAACTGACGTGCCCTCAATCTAGTCCCGCTCAGGCTATTAACTTTGACCATCCCTCTCGGAGACTGAGATGCATCACTCAGAAGCCACAAACCCCCAAGGGACGATCTTTCAAAAGCCTATCATTACAGTTTCAGACATCAAAATAACCACCAGAGGAACTGGAGAATAGTTTCTTCATAGAAGAGCATAAAAGTTTCAGTGTAACTAAATAGGTGTTATTTAAAAATCACCAGGGGGAAAATAACTCTATCTCTAAAGAATTTCAATACCCATGGTCTTGTCCATATCGTGAATGCATTCCGGTTGACATGACACCTAACACTTAAATACTCGGAGGTCGTTCTATAAGGAAATGCCACTCTCTGCAAAGAGAGCACAGGGTTGGGTGGCACTGTGTCCTCTCTTAGCTCCAATTGATACTATTCTCAGCCCTGTCTTCTTGGAGTGAAGCTGCTGAGGCACCGACAATTTAGGATTAATAATTAGGCGAGGGGATGTTTTTAGAAGTGAAGTAGGAGGCACGAGGCGGGGGTGGCATGCAGCGAAGTGTGCACGGGGACAGAAAGTGGCAGCAGAAGTTGACAAAGAATGAGAGACTTCAGAGAGCTATTCAGACAGCTTTCTCTCCTGAGGAGATCTGCCTGGGTTTTCCATCTTGTTGCCTCCAAAGGGCATTTGTCTTTATTTACAACATAAATAAATGAACCCTGACATAGTTCACCTCATTCTTTAGCCATATGACCAGAGCAGTTCTGTGCAATCGAGTGGCCAGACTGGGCAGGGATCTGACACGCTTCAGAGAGGGGTTGCAAACACAGCCAATTGTCATCGTTAGATGAGCATTTCTCAGTTGTACAGGCACAGCCAGAAACTGAGATTTGAGTCCATACTACTCCTGACAGTTTGTCTCAACCACTGGGCCTACCAGATAGAACGCGCCATTCCTCGAAAGGTTGGGTCACGCTTTGGGCTTTCGGGAGGCCATGCAAGTTCGGTGGATATGTAAAGAGTTGTACATAAGATAAAGATATGATGCATTAAAAAAAAAAAACCTGTGAAGCAATCCAGTGTAAAATCTTAGTCATTGACCTTTAAAGAAAAAATAAATTAAATTATTGTTAAAAGTGTTAATATTTTTCATTTGCCACACGGGGTGCAGTAAAAAGCAGGCAACTAGACAAACAAACAAATGAAAACTCCACTAGTCTCTTCCTAACAGACCAAAACAACTCAATTTGTATTCACTGAACTTTCGCAGACTCTACATATTTTGATGATGGAAACTTTTTAGACACTTGCTGTGGTTCATGGGAGTTATATTCAGTACAATTATCTCTCTGCACGGTAGGGACACATCAATTTCACAAGTACAGTCACAGCATTTTAGAGCATGATGGTAGTTAGAGAAAACACCTAGTCCAGACTTCACAAACTCAGTACCTACAGGCTCTGGGTAGGTAACACAATGACGTGAAGCTGTTGGGTTACAAGTGACTTACCTGAAGCCCCAATGTCACAGAGAGGATATGAAGTGGGGACTATAGTGAAGAAATGAGATAGCACATACTGCTGTTTAGCTCCAGCCTAGAGAACGTGGGTTAGGGTTTCAATTTTCAGAATAGACCTTCTGATTTTTAAACATTGGCTTAATCAAAAATAAATACCTGCAGGCTATGGTTTCCCTGCTGGGCCCACAGACTGCTGGTTTTCAATTCTGATCTGGCTCATACATTCCCTAACCTGAGGTCCAGACAGGCTAAGTGAAGTGCACCAGGTCTCCCAGATGCTCATGGCAAAGCTCCCTTCTGCTCTGAGCATCTGTTTGTGCAGACCGTCCCCCACATGAAAGGAGATTGCAAAGGCATTTTCACTCACCTCATCAGAGCTCAGCTCCTGACCCTGACAGTGACAGATTTCTGCTGACTGCTCTCAGAGCATGTTTGACATGAAAACAAGAACAATCATCCCCACCCATGTGTCCCAAGCAATTTTTACTCATCCAACGATGCAGGTGAAAATGGACGCCCTTAGCGCTGACCAAAATTCTTAGGAGAATTTCAAATTCTTAATTTTAGTTAGTAACTAACATGCCAGTGCCTTCATTTTTACCTGCATTTTTCAAGGAGAAATAATTTATAGAGCAATTCAAAGAAAGGCAAGGCTTAAAGAACAATAGAACTAAGTGGAAATAAAAAATTAATGCTATGTATAAAGCAGAAATTAGAAACAGGTCGTAGGAATCACAGAAGATTTGCTTCAATAATGAAGCTTTAAGCCATGTTTTCAGTGAGCTGAGATACTGATTTAGAGTAGTAACAAGCATTTCAAAATGATGTAAGAGCAAAGCAAAGACCAAACTCCAACAAAGTGGAACCCACAATGAACCAAATGTCTTGCATTTTTGAACAATTTTTTTAAAAAGGGTATAATGAGAAAGCGTATATAATGAGAAAGGAAGGAAACAAGAAAAAAACTTCTATATTATATTCAGCATCTCTGTCCTACATAGCCATAATTCAGAATAAAAACCCAGAGGCAATGTATTAATAAAAATCTGAATCCTGATAGTATTTGCAGACTATTACATTTTAGAAAAATTGTCAACAAGAACTGAAGCAAAAAAATATGCTCTGATTACTCAGGAAATACAGTTAACACAAACACTTTACTTCCTTTAGCATTTCATTTAACCAAAGTTGTACATTATAAAGAAAGAGAAGTGTCTCCCATAGATACAATACAGTTAGCTTAATTTTATGCTATTTCATAATCAATATCCCTGAAAAACAACCAAGAATCTGTCAGCATAAAGCATCTGATTACTCCTCATAAACTAGATACTCTCACTTTGATAGACTATTTGCCATTCAAGCTTAAAAAATAATTCTCTGCAACTCTTTTTTTTTTCTCCAGAAAATTAATAGATGCAAATGTGATTTTTTTTCAGGAGCTTTGGAGATAGATCTCTGTCCAGCTGTCCTGAATTAGCAACAATGCTGAGGTCCCTGGTGACGCCTGTGACTGTGGGTTTTACTCTTTCAGTCTCTAGGGTTTTTTTTTTTGTTTTTTTTTTCCCCAGGGTTTCTGCAGGTGTCAAAGGCTGTGAGTCCTGACTAAACCAATTTTCTAGTGGTGGCTTGGGTAGCCACTCTGTTTAGGAGCCAAGAATTAACATTTCTCAATCGAATCTGGTGTGTAAGGCCAAGAAACCGCCTTGCCTCAGATCATCCAGCTGATGCCCACAATATTTCTGCCACATCAGACCCTGGGGACACAGATGAGATCACCACATTGCCATTGAGAAAGGCTCACTGCATTGATTCTCAGTTTTGGAGAAGAGGTGCATAAGTAATCTGACTCTCAGACATGGTCTTCTGGTCCAGCTTCTTCTGCCCTTAGCCAAGAATCAGTGGAGAAGAGGAAAGAGGAGTCCTGCATTTTAGCTCCAGATCTAACAATGTCTACCGACAAGTTATTAAGTTCCTTGGGACTCATCTGTAACCACATCATTTCCTTGTAAATAGAGGCATAAACTGAGCAATGGTTTCCAAATCTGGCCATGGAATCCTTTTAGCGCCATTATAAAAAGACAGATATTTAAGCACCCCCTCAGATTTGGATTTGGATTAGGGTCAGTTATTACTGCTCAGGAATAATAATTTGGGCCCCAAATTATGCTGCTAGCTTCAAAATAAAGCCAATAATCTTATTACAGCTATGAAAAATTAGAAAGCCATTACTGCGTTGCCAACTCCGATACACCCAGTTAAAAAGCTGTGAAAAATTTTCTCACTGGCATTCAAGACAGTTGAGTAATTTAAATTGTGAGAGTATATATATTTTCCCCGTGAAATTCAATAAATGTCTTTTCAATCCAAATGCAGCCTCTAAATGTTTTTATTATTCCAGACTTGATTCTTCTACAAAAAGGTTAGATTATCCCACTAATCCAAACACTGTGATGTGGACAAGAAAAATGAGTCTAGGTCATTTTTATTAAAAAAACAAAACAAAATAAATTTCCATATTTGGCTACACTCCAAATCAACTAATTCACACAGATGAATCTCCTTGAACTGGCACTGTTCCTCTGGTTAAAGGTGTAGTTTTGTTCAAAAGAGTATCAGTATCACAAGATTGTTTTAGTCCAGAGGATCATGAAAGGAGACTTGTTGAAAAGAATAGAAAGGTTTGCTGAATCTATGACAATCCCCTGATCATCTTTGCTCCTCTGTGCCAATGACCGTAGTTATGTTCTGAGAAATGACAGAATCATTCCACAATGCGGTGTATCCCATAATTTCAATAGTGCAACCATCAAATCCGATTGAGTCAAGGCTCAACCAGTAAATTACTGCAAAAGAAAAAGATGGCAGGAGTGGACAGATTTCTGATGTTACAGTTATTCTGGCTAGATTTTCTTAAATAGCATTAGGAAAAGAAAGCTTAGACATAAAATAGTTAGAAACTCAAAAAAAAACATCACATATGCAGAGATAGAGAACAAAAGTGGTTAGATGCCTCAGGCTTGGGGGGAGGAAATGGGGAGATGTAGGTCAAAGGTTACCAAGTAGCAGATATGTAGGCTGAATGAGGCTAAAGTTCTAACGTAGGATTGAGAACTACAGTTAATAATCATGTATTGTATTCAGGATTTTTGCTAAATGAGTAGATTATAGCTGCTCCTGCCACAAAGGGAAAATGGGTAACTATGTGAGATGATTTATATATTATTTTGTTCCACTATAGTCACCATTATACTATATATATGTATCTTATAGCATCATGCCATGTACCTTAAATATACAAAATAAAATTTATTTAAAAAAATAGCAACTCTTAGCTGGATGTGGTGGCACAAGCCCGTGGTCTCAGTTACTTGGGAGGCTGAGGAGGGTGGAGGGAGGATTGACTGAGCCCAGAAGTTTGAGTCTAGCCTGGGCAACATAGTGAGACCCCTGTCTCAAAAAAAAAACAAAAAAAAAAAACTGTTGAGTAATATTTCAGTTTCAACAGAAATTCTTTTGCAATTCTCTTCCTCCAATTTGATATTCATTTTTTCTTTTCTAAATGATTCTTAAATACACTTGCCCTTACCCACCTCAATCTTTGCTTTTTCCTTCTGTATCACCACACCTTACTCACTACCCATCCAGATCTATCCATCTTTTATAAACTCGCTCAAATTCCACCTCCTCCTTGAAACCTTTCCAGACTAATTCAGTTCCCAAAGATCTTACTTGCTGACTTTACTGTCATGCATGTGCCAAGTCATAAGTCTTGACTTCCGCAATCAGGCAATTCTGCTATGCAGAATATTGCATAAATGCTTATATATCACATCTCTCAGTCTACTCTTGGCATCTTGCAAACTGGAAGCATCTTTTCTTTTCTAAGTTTCTTAAAGCAGAAGCTTTCGGATTTTTTGGAATATGATGCATAGTGAGATATACATTTTACATCCCAGTCCAGTGGGCACATACATATAAATACATATTTAATTAAGAAGTTCCATCAACAATACTTACTCATGCTTCTGTTTTCCTCTATTTTACTTTTCAAAACAAAAAATGCTGATGACACCCACTAAACTGACTTCACAGGGGATTAGTTTGAAAAGTACAGTTCTAGAAGGGCACTTATTGTTTACTTATGGATTACTATAAATATTTCTCTCATTTAAAAAATAATACAAAAATATTCTGTGGACTTTGGGCTGTTGTTAGCCCGTGTTCCTGAGTTACTTGTTGGCTCATTCAGTTTCTCACACCATCAGACGTTTGCCTTTTGGAGTCATCTGGGAGTCAATTAAGTGCTTAGAATATACACTATTTTCCATCCATTTTCCCTGAGCTCTGTTGTTATAAAAATAAGTTTCTCTGCATTTTTATAACTCATTTCTATAAAACTCAAATCTCCAGTTCCTCATTCTCTCTTTTATTTTCATAATATGCGGAGTAGGTGGTGGACATTTCACGGATGAAGTAACTGAGGCTCGGAGAAGTACAACTTTCTGAAGGACTCTTTTCTGCTTTCAGAGGCTATCGTAAATTACAGCAAATATGGTTTCTTCAAAGATATTTGAAGGATATGAACTTGTGTGATATGAACACCATATGAATGCATTCAGCAGATGCATAACTTATCCAGATCAAATGGTTAACTGCCCAGATGAATTAGCTCTTCTGGACTTCAGTTTGTGAGGGGATCCTGCTGCCCTCTCCATTCCCCTCTTTCTACCTTTATGTACTGACACTGTTTTCCAACCACCTAGAGCTACCTGTTTTCCTCAGGCTCTGCATATTTGGGTCCCCATGCCAGGAGTGCCCTTCCCTCTCCTCTTGCCCAGGATAGCTCCTCTCATCCTTCAAGTCCATGGGCAACTCTCCCTGTGCTTCCCACTTCCACACCTGGCCTCCACAGCACTTCACTAGCTGTTCCAGGCGGTCTCCATCTCGAGTTCTGCAGGCTGAGACTGTGTCTTGCTCATTCTCCTAGTCCGCAGCCTAGGATCACGCCCAACCCAGGATAAATATATGCGGAATGCATGAATGAACAAGCGAATGAATGAATGAATGAATGAATGCAGAAAGGGGAGAAGCAGCTGCCACTGAAAGAGCTCAAGTGTGAGCTGGGACTAGAACCATGTGTCCCACTCTCTGAGGCCAGTATCTCAGGATTCTGTGATTCCGTGACAAATATTTCAGTACTGCCCCGTAGGCTGCAGCTTTTGTGAGCGGAAATTCAAACAGCGAAGGGTAGCTGGATCTTAATATAGTCTCTTCAGCATATTTGAGACATAATTAAGAAAATGTTGCAGGAACAAATAATTAAGCGTATTAGGCAAGTCTTTGGAGGCAATTTAAAACACTCAAATTTCAAAACAGCTTGCTGGAACCCTCCCTGCCCTCTAGTTGACACTGATCTGATTCATGTAACTCTTCAGTCCCCCACTTCCCATGTGAAGCTGATGCACTTGCGATTTTGTCCTAATCGTTTTCATAAAAGTCAAGTTCGAGCTTAGGCCTCACCACACCAGAACACCCTGTACGTGACTCTCCACGAGCTCCTCTGTTTCCAAAACAAATTCCAGTGATATAATTTGCAATAGCAAATAACCACCTTTTTATTTCTGTTTATGAATCAACAACTTCTTCCCCCTACTAAACACACACAAAAACCTGAAAAACTAAACGCACAGAACAACTTGAAAAAAATGTTCTTGGGGCTTCTACTTCAAAAGAACATTCTCTAACGCAAAGTCCTGTCTTTTGCAGATAGCAACAGAGAAGATTTTCCCCTTTGTGATGTGACTCATATATCTTTATTCCCACAATTGTTACTCAGGGCAGGCCAGTGGTGAACACAATGGGAAAGAAAGAATAGTTTATAACTGGAAAATGAGCACATTCGAGAGAAGTACACTCAAAGCATTATCAAAGTCAAATATGCAGCAGCACCAACAAGAGCAAACAAAAGCCCACGCAAGAGATGTGTAAATATTTCATGAAGCTAAGCCTTAATCAACTCTCTCTCCCAAATCTTGCTGAGGCTGTAAACACTTCAGTTTCTTCTAGTCCCACCATGACCCAGATTCCTTGCAAACCCAAACGGAAAACAGGGTCCCATAATGGACCTTTAACAAATGTGTTGTGAAAAATATCTAGATGGAACCTATCCAAGTCCTGTTCTCACAGCAGGAAGAAGACACCTTAACGAAAGGTGGTTGCTTCTCGAGTGACCACTCGGAGCTCCATTTCGCCCCTCCCCCTCCGAGCCCTTGCTGTGTCCACTTCCCCCTGCCTTCTGGACATTCACAGCATCTTAACCTTGAATTGCTTATGCCCCAAGCTGTGATTTCTCTCAATGTCCCTCCAGAAGGCCCTTTGAATCCAACCTGGATTCGCTACCTTCCCACCACCCAAAATTCACTTACCAGTGTCTATTTAAGTACCCCGCCTGTCCCCCTCTTTCCCTGCCCATTGTTGCGTCTGCAGTTTTGCCTCCCTCTTTTCCATCTGCCTGGAGAGCGTGAAGAGGGGCCGGGTTAACAGTCTTCTTCAGACGTTTTCTAAAATGCATCTCTAAAGAACCGTTTGTCACCTCTAGTCTCTAGCCTCATTTAATGTGGTTCCAAAGTTCACCTCTATTACTGAACAGGTCTCTACAGTGATTTCCTTTTAGCAACCTCTACCCGCCCTTCCTCGTCATCTGCCTACCGCAAGAAAAAGTCTATGTATGTAAGTGTATATACATATGTGTGTGTGTGTGTGTGTGTGTATATGCACACAAGCACACATATAAATGCATGCATATTATATGTGACTATAGTGTTTTGACCTTAAAGGGAAGAAGCACAGGAAAATGAGAAAAATGTCCAACACAGACACACACGCGGGCACACACACACACCTATTCGGATATTCGCAGAGTGTGCAGACCCTACTGAGCATAGGATTGATTATAAACCCCCGCACCCCTCCCACCTCCGCCCCCAAACGGCAGGCGTTTAATTCCATTTACCTTCAAAGCCAGAGCCTAACGGAGCAATGAATGACCTTGCAGAGAATTGATCACCTGCGAGAAAGACGGCCCCACCTGGAGCGCAGGATGGGACGGGGACGAGAGCAACAGGCAAAGGATCCTCGGGCAAAATGTGGGACCGAATCTGTCCCCTACCTCTACACAGCGCACCGCGACGCTCGGATCCCCCCTGGCTGGACGCCGAGCGGAGGTGGCGCGGGGGGGCGTCTCCTCCGGCGGCCGCGGGTCGCCTACCTGCTCTCGGCCGGCTCTCCCCGGCGTGGCGCGGCCGCTGCCTGCGCTGTGGCTGGGGCTTCCCGTCGCATATCCCAAGCACGGGCTCTCGGGCGCTCGGTGCCACACCGCTGGCTCCTGCCGGCCCGCGAGCCGCGGTGGTTTTCAGCCGGGTCCCGGAGCGAGCTCGGTGCGTTCAGGAACTGAAATTACTATGCAAAGAGCAGAGGCGGCGCACAGCTGCCGGGCGGAGACCGAGGGGACTGCCCCCGCCGCAGGGCTGCAGCCGCCGCCGCCGCCGGGCGCAGAGCCAATCTGGAGGGGGGAGTGCACTTGCCCGCCTGCTCCTCGGTCAGGCCCGGGGTGCGCCCATCTGTCCGGCGCTGCCCAGCCCGAGCCCAGAGCAGGAGGCGGCAGCTTCGCAGGCGGCGGCAGCTGCAGCAACAGCAGCAGCGGCGGCGGCGGCGGCGGCGGCGACAGCAGGACGCCAAGCTCCGCCCCCTCTGACCCCCTCCCCCGCCTCCCCGGTCCCGGGGGAAAGTGTTGCGGCCCCGGCTGCTGCTGAGCGCCGGGCTGGGCAGCCGGGTAGGGGCCGGCAGGTTGTGCTTCCGCTGCAAGGAGACCAGCGGCAGATGGAAAGTTAAGCAGCGATTCAGGAACAGGGCTGGGGGCCCAGAGCGATTCAGCGGGAATTCTGGTCCTTGCTTCCTCACACAGGTCGCCAGACTCCACCGCCGAGTCTAGACTCTAACCGACAGACGGTTTCCAACGAAGCCACGTGCAGTGAGGACCTGAAAACAAGGAGATCACCCGATGTGTCCTATGTGTTGCAAAGTGTACAGTATCCTGCGTATCTGGAGATGGCATTGCTGCCGGAGCTCCTGTCCCCACCCCCTCCCACCCTCACGGCTTGGATGGCTTTGGAAATCTTTCCCGCTGAGCGGCTCCAGCAGTACTGAATGGATGTGTAATGTGGTTAGCAGCCGTAGATGGTGCAAAATGATACAATAAAAAGCAATATTATTAACGGAGTATCTGTTGGCAGCCTCTGTGCAAATGCCTTATACACAGCCTCTCTAATTATTACCACGACCCGATATTGTTCCCCGCTTGCTGGATGAGCAAACAGGCTTAGGCGATCTGACAATTTGCTTAAGGTCACGCAGTAGTAACCTGCTCAGCTGGGATTCAAACCACTCCAAAATGTATCCTCCCAACTAACACACAGTACTCACCTGGGGACCTTGTTAAAGCGCTGACTGTGATTCAGGAAGTCTGGGGTGGGACCGGGAATCCGCATTTCTGGCAAGATCCCAGGTGATGCCCTAGCTGTCGGCCACGAGAACACACTTGTCTAAGCAACTGGGCCAGGCGTTTTAAATAAGTCTCTTCTTTTAAGCCAGCTGTAGTTGATTGATAGCTACTTCCCGAAGGTGGGTTACGGAGGATTCTAAAGCTGTGTTTTGGCTCTTGGGCAGAGAAGGTACAATCAGCTAGCCGTGTTCATTTTGGCTGATGGAGAGAAGGTTGTGACAAGGGAGCTGGGTGGCCTCCCCCACACGGGGACTCTCCTAAAACGACATCTTAATTACAGGAGTGGTTACGGCATCGTCTTTATGTGATCAGAGCGCTAAGGACAGGTGCCCTTATTCCAGGTCTCCCTCTCATTAAGAAAACCAAAGTTTTACACCTAACATTTGTATAATGTGAAACACTTTACAAAGTGCCCACATGAGTAATTTTATCTGTCTTCGTAACAACACAGTAAGGCAGATACCATTTCACTTTACAGGGAAGACAACGGAGGTGTAATCTCAGAAATCTCTTCCTGAGATTACACAATTAATATACATGTGGCAGGGGCTGGATTGTGACAGATCTCTAGTTCGGGGCTGTTTTTGCTATATTACTGTATTAGTTTCCTATCGCTGCCATAGCAAATTGCCACCAACTTAATACGACACAAAGGTATTAATATTATCTTACAGTTCTACAGACTTCTGAGTCTGAAAATGGGTCTTTGGGGGCTAAAATCAAAAGGCTAGCAGGGGCTGTGCATTCCTCCTGGAGACTCTGAGGGGACAATCTGTTTCTCACTTGTTTTTTCCAGCTGCTAGCGGCCGCCTGCATTCCTTGGCTCGTGGCCACATCACTCCAACCTCTACTTCTTTTGTCTCATCTTCTCCGACTCTGACCTTCCTGTATCCCTCTTAGGGGGACCCTTCTGATAACATTGAGTCTACCTGATAATCCAGAATAATCTCCCCATCTCAGTATTCTTACCTTAATTGCATCTGCAAAGTCGCTTTTGCCATGTAGGTAACATCCATAGGTCCCTGGGATTAGTATATAAATCTCATGTTATCGGAGGGTCATTATTCTGCCTATCAAACCACAGTTAGTACTTATTCTACAATTTCTACTATACCTTACTCACCTTTCACACCTGCTTGAGTTTCAGACTTCTGGGAAGTTCTTTCCACTTAAAAATTCACAGGATAGTTATTCAAGAGACAATAATAACAAATGAGTACTGGCAAGAAATACTCCAAAGTCATGAAAAGGTCATGAAAAAGACCTGCAAGACTCAGAGCTGTTTTTGGCCCGATTAACACTGGGAAGGAAATGCAAGCCTCTTATCAAGGAGATTTTATTGACTACTCCATATAAATAAGCAGATTCTGCACTTACCTGCCATATTTTCTATCCTTCTTACACAGCTTCATGTTTTTCTGTTGGACTTACTACTATATCTTGATATAGTATACATTTGTTTATTGTGTGTCTACCTTCTATTATATGAGGTCTCTTTTTTTTCACAGCTATATCTCTATTGCCTAAAACAGTGTCCCACACTTACTAAGTTCTCATTAAATACTTGTTGAATGAATCATTATCCCCAATTTATAAATTAGGGGACCCAAAATCCAGATGTTTAAGTGACCTTTACAGTATTCCACATCTATGAAGTGGCTTTACCAAGACTAAAACCCAATGTTCAGCCCAATGCTTTTTCCATATTGTGTTTCCCTTCCAAGTGAAAATCATTACTGGTGTTTAAACGGGGTCACCAATGTATTTCAAAAACATAAGATTATGAGACTAGAATCTTCTCTAAATGTCACATCTTTCCTAAAAACTCCATCAGTTTAACTGGATTGGCAAGAAGAATTGGCAGGACAAAGTAACCAACAGTGGATTCTGGAGGGCTGCCATTGGTTCGGCGTTATTTGGCACTGAGTAATACTGTAAGTTGCTTTGTAATTGTTCTCAAGCTCATTCGTGTGTTCATGTCTTGACACTTTGTATTATAGGGTCTTTGGGCTCAGGAACCATGACTTCTACTTCTTTTGTATCCCTGCATTCTGCCCAGTACTGGGCTCAAAATAGACTTGTCACTGCATGGTTACGAGACGGCTGCCATCTCTGTGAAAATCCTATCTTTACAAACCACACTCAAGGCAGGAAGAAAAAAAAATCCCAGTGGAAAAGGGAGCTTCTATTTAATTTTTTCATGGAAGAAAAAATATTTCCCGGAACCCATTGTCCCATCCCCAAGTCACGGGCCAGAATTCGGTCACCAGATCACTGTGGAAATAAGCACCTAACCTTGGGGAATGGGCTTGCTTTGCTTTTCTAGGCAAGACATCTGCAGCCTCGATCAAAACTGAGCTTGTGTTGAGAAGGAGAGAGAAAGCAGGCTGGTGGATCACCCCACAGCAGTGTCTTTCACGAAGAATCAGTGGAAGAACACTGAAGACTCACAGTAAGGTCCATTTTGATGTTACCTGAATGCATTTGAATTGCTGGGAGACCATGGCAAGCATGTCAGTCAGGCTTCTGCTTATTTCCCTCCCTCCCTCCAGACCTCCCCTCCCTTCCTTCTTTCTTCCCTAATCCCCTCTTCTTTCTTCCCTTCTTCTCTTTCCCTCCCCCTCCGTTTTGGCTTTGATACTAAATGGCCTTCTCCAGCATCATTTGTCGTCACACTTAGTGTTCCACGGTATGCTTAATCAATGCCCTATTGTCCAATGTTTGGATCATCCCTCTCTGGAATACTCTTCAGTAAGGTAGACTCATCCAGCTGATTGGATAATAGACACTCCAATGACTACTCGTCCTACTGGCTCATCTCTTTCTGCCCCTCCTGCCCACACTTCCATTCCTGCAACAGTAGTTTTTATAACGCACTAGTATTATGTTCCAGAACATCATGAATTTGTTTTTATTTGTTCCCCACCCCACGCCCTCCTGAAATGCCCTTTCCTCATAGTCACTTGTGTTAGTCAGGGTCCTCCAGAGAAACAGAACGAATAGGATAGATAGATAGAAAGATAGATAGATAGACAGAAAGAGATTTATTATGAGAGACTGGCTTCCACTATTAGGGAAGCTGAGAAGTTCCATGATCTGCCACCTGAAAGCTAGACGCCCAGGAAAGCTGATATCATTCCAGTCCAAACCCGAGGGTCCAAGAACCAGCAGTGCGGACATCCAAGGGCAGGAGAAATGGACGTCCCATTCCAAGCCCGGAGCAAATTTGCCCTTCCACCAATTTTTTTTTTTTTTTGTATTCAGGACATCAACTGATGAATGGATACATAAAATGTAATATACCCACACAATATCATATTATTTGGCAACAAAAAGAATGAGATACTGATACATGCTCCAATTAATGTTCATGGATTGATGAATGTATTCAGTTTGCCCCAGATTGGTTAAGTTTATCTAGTAACACTGAAATTGCACAACTCAAGGTGTGCAACTTGAATTGTAGTCTATGCAGATGGTGCCTTCTGGATTATATAAAATGGAAAGTCTTATTTATCTAATAGATCTTCTACGATGCTAGGGGAAACAGGAACCTCAAAGAAAAACGGTTTTTCATATCCTATCCTTTCCGTTGCCCATTACACAGAAAAAATATACACAAATCCAGGGATCTATAAAGTCCAGATACAAAAATGATATGTTTTATTTTTTATAGATCAAAAGATGTCTCTGATAAGATTACATTTGGCTAAATGTTGCCAGATTTTTGGAAACCTTTTATACACATGAAAGAAGAATGCAAAAATGTCTTGTCTAGTTAACACTTGATTTTCCTAATCACCTAATGGGTAATTGTTTCAATTTGTTGTTTCTAGAAGTAACTTATCTCTCTAATTATCCATTTATAATACCATAGGGAACCTCCATGTTTCCCTGTAAGGCATTTGTAGAAGTTGTAGCATAAAGCATATCAGTGTAAAGTGGATCCTTTTTCTCCATAGCAATAATGTTATAATGAGGCCTGGCTTCTCTGATCAGGAATATAATAACAAAATGATTCAGAGTTTAAAATCTAACCCTGTTTCATAGAAACAAATATCCAAATCCCTATGATCATTTGATATAAGATTATGTTCCAAATTCTATGAAATGATATAAATAAGATATATACATCAATTATTGAAGAAATCCCAATGTATTACAATGTACATATATAAAATTTAACAGTTATAACTATACTGTATCACATGACTTATTTAAAATAAATAATTCAGCTATAATAACCATTGTATTATTTATACATAATTCAAGGAATACCTTTTTTTTTTTTGCATCCTTAACAATTCAGAAGGAGATGGGAGGAATACTGTTTTGCCAAATACTAAATCAGCTTTGGGCAGTTTGTGTAAATGAATTTTTAAAATTCAATTTTCTAGTCTTCAAAATCATTGAAAAGTTCTGATTGGCAGATATTCATTAAGATTCTACAACATGCCAGACATTATACTATGATGAGGGCACAAAATCAAGGACTACGTGGCCCTGTCCCAGTCCTATGGAGAAATTGTCACATGAGCACTTGATTTCCAAACAGACATGAGCTATGCAGGAGGCACAGGGCAGCTGGAATCTTGGGAAAAGAGAGGACCCTTGAGATTAGTCTTGAATTTAAGATGAAAAGGAGTCAGTGGGATGAGGAAGTGGAATGGACAGGAGATATTTTGGAGAGAGGATGCTATTTTAGATTGGTGGTGGTGAAGCGGGAAATCTAAGAGGCAGTTTTGAGCAGAGATCTGAATGGAGCTGGAAGGAAGCCACGTGAGTAAGTAGTGAGGAACAGCATTGCAGATACTGGGAACAGCCTGTACAAAGGCTCTGAGGCAGGACCATGCTTAAAGATCAGCAAGGAGGCCAAAATGGCTGGAGCACACTCAGTGAGGGGAAGAATGACAGGAAACGAGTTGGTAGAAGTGGCCAGCTTACATAGGGCCTTCATACTGACCACAGCTGTTTTCTCTGCTTCCCAAGTATGTTGCTATACTGTGTTTCCCAGCATTCCTTGCAGTTAGAGTTCTGGCCGACGAAATGCAGTGGAAGTGTGTGCATCACTTCCAGACTTACTCATAAAAACATTCAGGATGAGTCTCTCTTTTGTCTGCTAGCTAGATGCATAGGATCCCACAGAAGACCCAAAAGCCCTGGGGAGTCTTGGTCTCTGCTTAACCGTGTGAAAGACTGATCCCTAACTAGGAATATTTGCATTGTACTTTATATAAGCACATAATTATGCCACCAGGATTTGGGCTGGTTGTTACAGCAACCAGGGACCCTAACTAATAAAGCTTTATAGTAGTTAGGATTAAAAAGCAGTGTTTTTTTAACTTGAACTTGACATTTGGGTTTCTTTTCTTCATTCTTTGTCCTATACCTCCCCACCCTCCACCAAATTAGGAAAAGCTCAAAGAAGCAGAATGGCCATAGAAGATTCCCTAAGTCTTCTCTTGTCCTGCTCCGAAAAGAAAAGCAGGCATGATCAGAGGTGTGGAAAAAGAAAGATACAGTTATTTATTAGACAGCACAGAAGTTGCACCACCTCCTTCGTAAATAACAAAAGATGACATGGCTAAAGGACTTGTATATGGAAGAATTTGGCTCATTAATAAATTCACCTTAAAATTTGCATGGCCCTTTGCCTGCATCTTCATCTTTTGGGTTGCAAACATACAGATAAGATATAGTTATTTTAATAGTTCCCCAAAGTATTTTTAAACATTTCTTTTTTTCTCCCTGTGGAAATGTTCCCCTAGCTTCATTTTTAATTCTCTTATCTTTCTAAAGTGCATCGTACCACCATGAGCACTGGGTGCTTCTTCTTCTTTTTGTCTCGAGCATACACTGTATTTCTGGCACTGTGCTAGGTGTTGGAAACACAAGACTCCAAGCTCTCATGGAGCTGAACAGAAAAAAATAAAATTTGATTATAATATGACTTAATTTGGCTTCACTTTTTGTATAGTTTCTGGTTGCCATGGTAAGAAATCACCACAAATGTAATGGATCGAAACCACACAAATTTATTCTCTTACAATTCTGGAGGTCGGAGGTCTGAAATGAGACCTATTGCACTAAAATCGAGGTGTTGGCAGGGCTGTTTCCTTCTGGAGGCCCCAGGGAAGAATCTTCTCTTTGTCTCTTCCAGCTTTTAGAGGCTACTGGTATTCTTTGGCTTGTGGCCACATCACTCCAATCTCTGCTTCTATCATCAGATTACCTTCTCCTCTGTCTGACCTTCCTGTGTGCTTCTTATAAGGAAGCCTTGTGATTTTATCATGCCTACCAGGATGATCCAAGATAATCTCCCCGTCACAAAATTATTAGCTTACTCACATCTGCAAAATCTCTTTTGCCATGGAAGATAACATATCACAGGTTTGGGGGATTAGAACATGGGTATCTTTGGAAAAGAGGAGCACACTTTTTGGCCTACTATGCTTTTTCAATATTTAAGACAAAAGAACTTATTTTTTTTCTTTTTGGGAAAGGTTTGGTTAAAGTGTCATAGAAGTTGTTTTATAAAAGAATGATTTCACTCTATTCTCACAAATTGTAGGTAAGCCACTACAACATGAAGGCATGTGTGAATTCCATTATACTAGGGAGCAGGTGTTCAGAGACTTAGGTCTACCACTTTGTAGTCTGTGATCTCAAGCAACTTCCTTAGTCTCTGTGATTCGTTGTTTCTTCATCTCTCTACAATGGTGATAATGGTACAACAGGCTTCAGTGAATCTTTGCTCCTCTGGATTTACATATCATTTTGTTTGTATGTATAAGCATACATTTTTTGGGGGAATATTATCTCTATTTTTCATTATATTTTTCTAAGGGTCTATACATGTGTTAAATACTAAAAATTATTGTACTAGATAGTCATAGCTAAACGATTTACTGTGTCACCCTCTACAGGAAATGTTTGCCAACTACTTACTTATGTGGTGGTGCTCAGCAAAGTTATCTCCTGGGTTGGAAAAATTTCTGTCCATATTTCTTTCTTGAATATGGACTCCTCTTCCTGATCCTCCAACTCACCCTTAAGCTCTACTCATACTAAGTGCCCCCTCATTGTTGAACTCTTCGTAAGCCAAGAGTACAAGAATCCAGACCTTCTGCTTTGCATTTTCAACTGAACTCAGTAACTGTTGCTTGTGTGAGGTGTGTTCTTCTCCAAATATCTGACCAAATTCCTTACCATTTGTGGTCATCTCTAGGCTTTCCTGTAGATATTTCATGTAAGAGCATAAAGTTCTTTACAAAATGTTTACCTGCATCTTACTGTAGCCTCTGCACAAGCTGATGCTTCAGGGCTAATTAAGGAAGAGTCTTTGTCGTGGGAAAAAGCCCAGAAGTCTCATTGTAGAAAACACAGAAAATTATATGAAGGGATAAGAATAAAATATCTGCCTGATTTTTTATAGCATAATGATTTGAGAGTGTATTGTTTAGCAACAAAATAATCAATAACAAGGAAGGGAAAACTTATGTAGCATGAAGTGGTACTTTATTTTTCAACTTTTATCTAATTTCTCTTGGGCAATATCTCAATGTTACAAGATTGTTGAATAACCCTGGACAAGGTTAACTTCCATGTTATTGTGAAGGGTAGGTCAATTTCTATTGTGGAGGGAGTCAACATAATTATATAATATTTTACAAGCAGTTAGGAGAGAGTAATAAATCTCTGATCCTTTGAGTCTCAGTATATACCTTATTCTACCCTAGAAACTACTCCTCTGACAGCTCATGTTTAAATCTTATTAGGTATACACTTAAAATTATACCAAAACTCCGCCCTGCCAACCACACTATTACCCTCGTCACCTCCTACATTCTTTCTATCTTACTTAGTATTTCTAAAACCTTTTTAATCTTATTGTTTCCTTCTCCCACTCTATCCCAAAGTTAGTACTTATTTTTGCTCCACTTTTTTGGATATGAATATTATTCTGATTAAGAAGTGTCAAGCTTCAATCTCTAAGTTTTCCTTTGCTCAAACATCTTCTTCGACCTACTCAAATGCTTATCTCGCCTGGGTCCCCACATGCCCTGCTGAGTTTGAGAGTCTAGGAATGTGAATTTCACATCTCTTCCTACTGAAAACATAGACTGTAGGTTAAGTAAAAAGCACAGCCTAAAACAATAGTCTCATTTTGGCCTTCTCCAGTTCCTTATGATTGCAATCCTAACGATGTTTCCGTTGTTGCCATCAGCATCGCCAGAGCAAGGGTGGTCTCTCGGAGGGTGGATGTCATTTCCAAACCCTCACGTTAGGTGTGATACAGCCAGAGGATGGAGTTGTAAACCAGAATAAGGATAAAGAGAGGAATCTGTAGAGATTGCCTGATCCAGTTGAGACACAGTGGAAGTAATCTCTGTCCATAACTTACCTGTGTGATTTTGGGCAAATTCTGGACTTCTTATACTCATCTTCTGTAAGATGAGCATCATAAGAATGATATATTTGTGGTGAGGCTGAGAATAATGTATTTACAGCACCCAGGCCAGTGCCTGGCATATAGGTTGAACTCATTTCATAGCAGTTATTGTTGTTATTCTTCACTTCAGAGACAGCAGGGCTTATAAATGAATTAAGAAAGAGTTAAAATTTCCAGCGGCATTGTGGCAAATATATACTTACCCTGGACATCAAGTGATGTGGGAGGGAGTCTAAAGACCTTGGCTATGACAGGAGTGATCTTTAGTACCCAGCTAGAAAGCCACGCCCATGAAATCTACTCAATGTTTTTCTCACCAAGGTTCCAGAGTGCCCTGCTAAGTTTGAGAGCCTAGTGGGGACAATGTACACCATTCCAGTGATGAATACGCTAGAAGCCCAGACTTCACCGCTGTACAATATGTACATGTAACAGAATTCAATTTGCATTCCCTAAATCTATTGAAAGAAAAATATTGAAGCATATAAATTAATAATCTTAACATATTTTTAAGTGAATAAAACATAAGTTGCACAACAACAAGAAAGAAAACGTAGACTATAGGTTAAATCAAAATCACAACTGAAAGCGAGTCTCCCCTTCTTCATCCCCTAGGATACTTTCATCTTTTATCTAAAAAGTGACGTATTGGAGCCATGCTCCAATGGCGCCTCGTAACTTCTTTTTTTTATCAGAGGATCTAGAACGTAATTATGAGGTTTAACCCACAAGTTAGGGCAGAAGATGTTTCCACTCTTGGAAGTCCCATAGGCAGGGAGAGGTAAGAGGCAGCTTACTGTGTTTCTTCCCAAAGCCCAATTGTATGGCATCCTTAACCCAAGGAATTTAGGAATGGCTTGGAGATTGTCATGATTTGGACCTTTGAAATAGTTTTACTGTCTCCACTTAGACTACATAGCACTCTTCCAGGAGAGATGAAGAGATGGAAGAGCCAGTGAGATCCCAGGAGCTGGACTCATTTTTCCGGGTCTCCGCACAAATAGTTTGTTGACTACTGATGGTGCTGGTGGTGGGGACAACACCACTGGGGTCTACTTTTTCTCTAACTGTGCATCTGATCTCAGAAAAATCAAAATCTATTTGATTCTCATATTTTTTCGTCCAAAAAATGTGGGAATTGGACCAGATGACTACATTCCTTCTGGCCCTAACGTTGTATCAACATCATTATTTGGATTATTGCTCTGGCCCTTCACATCCTCCGGGGACCCTGGATGCAGGAAATGGACCGTAGACAGGAAGTCGGGAGTCCTGCACTCTGAATAGCCAGTGGAGTGATAATGGTCACCGCACACTCTCTGGGCCTCAACTTCCTCTTCTGTATTGGGGTTCAGTGAAGAGCAAACCAGGCATGTTGCCTGTCCAGAGAGGAGGCTGTGGGGTGTGGGAGAGCATGGAGCAGGTGACACTGTCATGGTTCTTTCCACCTCTTGATCCTCTGAGTCATCTTAGACACTTTGTCCCCCATTGCTGAAATGAGAGGATTTCATGAAATCTAAATTCTTGTTTTTTTGCACTGTGATAGTTTTATTGTTTTTTTTTTTTTTTTTTTTCTTGGTAGCAGCTCTTGACAAGTAAAGAGAAAGCCTGGCTAGTAAGGGGAAGATGACAACTCCTAAAAATATTTTAAAAATCTAGTCTCCTGACAGTATATACCAAGACTCCTTATAAACCTGTGAATCAAAACAACTCAGAGAAGAATAGGATTTTGCCACAAAATTGTGTTTTGTTTTGTCCAAGTATGTGTACTTCATGAGTTTGATGAGCTGCACTGAATGAGAACATTTAATGAATAATATTGCTCAATATTACTTTAAATTCTTGCCCTTACTTGTTAAGAAAAACAAAGAACAGAAAAAACCCACATTGTATTACTGTACATTATTAACCTTATTGATTGCATTTTCTCAGAATTACAAAGAACAGTTAATCTTAACGAACAAAGAAAGGCAGTGTATTGCTATTTACCATTGGGTAATTCATATGGGTGCAATGAGCTGCCTCTCTCAGCTCAGAGAACCCCATGGGTTAAGAGGGACATGCCTTTGTTTTCTGTTTAGTAGACATAGATTGCTAAACAAGAAATCAGATCATCTTATGTTCACATTTCAATTAAGCAGCAAGGAAGATAAACAAATAAAACTAAATATAGCTTTTCAGAAAAAAACTCCTTTCCAGTTGTCTTCTTTAAAATTTCCCAAGATAAGACTTCTATAAGGAATGGGAACCAGAATCCTGTCTTCTAAATTGTATATATCAGGAGGCCATTAGCCCCCATTTTATAGATTATCTGCAATCAGCTCAATTGAGTCATTAATGGGTAGAAGAATTGTAGCTATGCATGAATAAGGAAAAAAAGTACATGGATAAAACTGCTAGACTATGACTTTTTAAAATATGGTGTTTATTCTTTATGAATTTGTTGTGATTCCTCAGCACACAGCAAGTTTAAGCCTCAGTGAATTCTTGCTGTTGCTCATACTATGTGGTTTCTGCCTGGATCTATGTGATGTCAAAGTTCAAATAGCCAGAAGTGTCTCTAAATAGGGTTCTGGTATTTTTAAAAAGTTACATGAATAATTCAAATATTCTTAGGATTTTCCAAATAGAGGATGATCTTTCTTATGATATGGCCTTTTATTTTAAGAGTATAAACCTAGCTCGTTACAAAAAGAAAGCAAATAAAACAGTGATTTACTTAAAAGAGAAAGCTCGCTTGGATACTTCAGTAATAAATACTACTTTCCTTGAATGATGAAAAGATTGTCTTTCCTAAGACTTCCACTTTATAAGCTCCAGTTCGTTTGCTCAAGTGCTTTCTTCAGGGATTTATGATTAAAGACCTCGCTGATTCATTCCCTTCAGACGACATGGGAAGCCGTGTAAATTGAGAGCCAGGAGGAACATCCTGGGTCTTCTCTTCTTTGTGTCAAATCAGAACAAGTGAGTTGAATGTTTGCAATCTTGGTGTCTGGACAATGAAGTATAAAATTGTTATCAGTTGACATGTGCGCCATGACCTGTGAGAGGGCCTCTAAGGCATCATCCCCAGGGCAGCAAAATCCTTGAAAAAAGGTGCACGAGCTCATTTAGAACATTCTGCGAAGATCTGGTAAACATGAACTAGTGTGCCTGGTAACCCTTATATTGCCAGCCTGTGGGGCCGTTGGGGACACGTAGGAGTTGTGTAATAAATGCACTAGTATTCCGTGATTTTCCTGTCCACTTCCCGGAATTCTCACTGGGATCCCAGCACCCTCCTTTCTTTCCTCTCTCACTGAGAGGGGCCTGGGGACACCAGGATCTTTCTCAGTGGCTGCTGAAGTCTAGACCACTGCGGGCTGGTCACTGCTATGCCCCTGCCACTCTCATTCAACACTCTCATTGCACTATCTCCCCATCGTCACTTTCCCTGGCTGTCAAAACTTCCACCACTGGGACCAATAACGTTGGAGGGAAGTATTTCCATCACAGATTAATGTTTTCAAAGCTCACATTTTCTGCTTTTTCTTTACCTATATCATATTAGGAATTTTGACTGTGGTTGTCAAAGCCCAAGAAACACAACAAATATACTCCTCACAGCTAACCTGTCTTACCCAGCTGTGGCCCCCACATCTTTCTTCTCCATTTCTCCTCCAACTTCTTCACTCTATTTCAGCTCCAAACAAAAGCCCTGTGCTCACTGAATCATGCAAATAGGCTAGACTACCACCAGTTCGTCAAACAGCCAGGTTCTGAGTCCAATTTCACGTTCTGCAGAGACACTCTGCTATATAAGGACCAGCCATCCATTCATTAACAGTGATTTATTGCACTGTAGGAGGGTCCAGGCATAGAACATAGTTAAAAAGTCATGCTTTCTGTCCTAGAAGAAACTCATTGTCTAGCAGTCGCAGATCTTATCCACTGGGATAGCACGAGAAGGCATACCGAGTGTCGTTTCTAAAACACATAAACCACATTTTCCTACTTTACCAAACTAAATATGCTATAGAGGAACAATGAAATTTAGTCTGCCATGACTTGTTCTTGGTTAACTGATGTTAGCTCCTACAATTGTTTATTCTATGTTTTATGTTCTTAAAGTCCATTTGATAGTATTTCTGGGCATCCACATCAAATTCAGCAGAATGTAGTGAAAAAAATACAAAAATACAGTACAGTAAAGTAAAATACAATACAACAAAACCAGCTGTGGGGTAGAGGGTGACTTTTCCTCACAATGGTTTGCAGACTCACATATTATCTGCCATTCTTTCCCAAGCCGATGACCAGAGAACAGGGGAGCAAGGCAAGGAACCCCAAAGGCCAAATGTTAAAGGCCAAGTTTTTTGATGCTTATCTCTTGAACTACTAAAAAAAAAATCAAATCACATGTATAGTTAAAAATATTTTCTTTTTTTCCCCTCATCCTGGGACATTATATTTTCCTTTTCAATATTTGAATTTAATATATTTATCTTAACCCTTCAGAAAATTCTGGTTCACTGTTTTTTTGGTGGTGATGTTGAGACAAAGGGACATGTCAGTAACTAAAAATGCTAAAAATACCTAAAATACTAAAAACACCTCATATTTGCCTCTTTATGGATATCTGTGCAGAAGATCCTATTATAGCCCGGGAGTTCAAGGTAGGCCCACCAGTGAGTGAACTGAGTCCCTGATGAGCTAGAACTTGTGGTCAGAAGCATGAGCCATGGATGAGCAGCTAACACACAGGAAGATGTTTCAGGAGCAAATACCAGGCAAACCTCCTCTTCCCACTTAAACTAGAAGAAGAAAACAATGGAAGAGAGAGGAGACTGATACACAGATCACAGTCCAATGGAGGGGAAAAAATAACTCTCAAAAGACTTCCTTTTCAACTGAATACATTTTCATCTTTTCCAGAATTTATGACTTTTTAGAATTTGGTATATGTTATCATTTATCATACCTTCAGTCAAGACTACCAGTAAATAGTCAGTCACATTAAGAATGCTGAGCTTGGAAAAGGCTCAATATTGACGCTCTGTAACAAAAGAAGACGAGACGAGTCAGGTAGTATTTACTGTCACTCTGAAGGAAGCATGGCTGCCAAAGTAGTCAATAAAATAAAAGAATGCCAATCGACAGTGTATCTCACCTCAGTCATATGTAGTCTATTCAAAGAATATTTATTAGTAGTACAGCAAGAAAATTAGTAATATCGTGCATGGCTAGCTGATTTTGAATTTTGTTAGAATCTATTCAGTTTGAGGGATTAAGTGGTTTGATAACGCGCTGATTGAATCTTGAACATATCCAGCCATTCCAAAGGCAGCACACATGGTACAGAAGAGACCAAAAGTCACAGATGTGAATCTGAGTCTGAAGAGCTACCGAAAGTAGTAGTGACAAAAACAAGTCCTAGAATCCGACTGCCCTGATTCAAATCCCAACTTCACCTAATCTCTTCAAATTTAGTGTTCTTGTCTGTAAAATGGGCACAAAATTAGCACCTATTACAAGAGATTGTTGTGAGAAATAAGTGAGGTCATTTGGGTAATGCATTTAAAGGGTACATTACAAGTGTTTAATAATGTTTAGAGATTATCAGTATTGCCATAGAAAGCATTTACTTGCCCAGATAAAACTATATCCAAGGAAAGTAAAATAAAAAGAGAATTCTATAATAGGTTACCAGGTCAAACCAAACTAAATCTCACCGCTTTATTAAAATTCTCCCACATACTTCTTTCTACTAAGATCATGCCTATAAAGGCAAAGCCAAATGAAATTCTAAGCATACGTTTGTTTATGTTAAATGATCTAAGTAGGGAATTTATTTTTTGAACATCTTATAATTTCTGCTTACAAAAAGTCATACATTCAAAGTCATACACTACAAAAAATCAGTGTAGAATAGAAGCACACGCAGTAAAGTGTCAAAGTCCCTCCTACTACCTGCTCCTTTACCCTCTTAATCACTCTGGTGATAGTGCTATGTTACTCAGGGAACTTTGAGAGGTATGTGTATGTGTGTCATATATTGTAATACGTATGCTATTATGTCATAATTGTATTGTACATTATAATGCTGTTACATATAATATAGTATTATCTTTTATAAAGTTAATAGAATTATCCTAAATAAATTGGTTTTTGATACGCTGTCTTTTTTCTTGGTGACTTTCCATGTCGGTACCTGTGTACGTAGCTCATTATTTTTCTATATAATGCATAATTTTAAAATATAATATAATGTAATAATATGATGTAATAATATGTGGTCACGTGTCTCTTAATGAAAGCGATATGTGTTGTCAGGCAATTTTATTGTTGTACAAACATCATAAAATGTACTTAATACAGACATAGAAGTCATAGCTTACTGCACACCTAGGCTATATGGTCTAGCCTATGGCTCCTAGGCTACAAATCTGTACAGCATGTTACTATACTGAATACCGTAGGCAATTGTAACCCAATGGTAAGTATTTGTGTATTGAAACATACCTAAACATAGAAAAGGTAGAGTAAAAATCAAGTATGAAGATAAAAAATGGTACACGTGTTTAGGGTTCTTACCCTGAATGGAGCTTGCAGGACTGGAAGTTGCTCCAGGTGAGTCCAGTGAACGAGTGGTGAGTGAACGTGAAGGTCTAGGATATTACTGAACACTACTGTAGACCTTACAAACACTGTAGACTTAGGCTACACTAAAGTCATGAAAAAAATATTTTTCTTTTTTTTTTTTTCTTTTTTTTTTTTTTTTGAGACAGAGTCTCACTCTGTTGCCCAGGCTAGAGTGAGTGCCGTGGCGTCAGCCTAGCTCACAGCAACC